>NW_010311689.1:15005-31338 GCF_000700745.2 Antrostomus carolinensis
TCTCACTTGGCTCTGAATGAAACCTTGTATTCCTGTATGCCATGCAAACTGTCTTCAGGAAGAGAGAAAGCAAACCCTCTGAAAAGAATATATTTTTGCTTGATGACTAAGAATATTTGCCCAGGAACTGAGCTACTATGTAGTTATAGTTATGTTGTACAAAGAAACATAAGTACAGTACCTCTGAAGCTCTGAATCTCATTTTAACCATTGCACTTAACTGAAATAACTGCTCAGGTCCAGAAGAAAGCTAGAATTTAACTTCTGTATTTCCCAGATCTATCAGTTGATTCATATTTCCCATTGTCCATCATGCTAACACTCATTAATTCCGTCCATATGAGATTAAGGCCCCAAGTTCCCCATAGTGAAACCAACTCAGCGTAATTTGAGGAACAGTCTGGAACATCACAATAACCACGTTTCTTTTTGAACCTGGTTTCAAGGCCTAAAATTAGGTTTATAGATTCTTCTCTGAAGACTAAGAAACCAAGAAACAAGACAAATGCCACATGCTGTGCTGAAGTGTATTTTTATTGATTCCTTATGGAGAGTGAGGATGAATCTATCCTTTGAATCCTAGGTTCACTGATTTTTCACAGGCAGGTTTTGAAGGACCCCATTTCAGGTATATTAGATGCTTAAAAAGTTATCATGCATCTAACTATTTTCAAAATCAGCTGCCAAGTTCTAAAAGAGAAAGGATATACAAAGATGCTCTTGGATATCCTGCTAAATTAGTATTGAGGTGCCTTCATTTATCTACCGATCAGTTACTGCCTCCTCTAAGTCATGCTTAAAAATAGGATTCAGATGTTTTCAGAATTTTATCCACAACATTCCTATATCCTGTGTTACATGATTTGCTCATTATGCAGTTTTTAAAATACTATAACACTAGCATTAGAAAATTCTATATCACTTATGTATCCGAATAGATCAAAATCGTAGAATCACAGATCAGACTTTTTCTAATTCCATAGTCACCATATTCTGACACTTTCAGTCATTTGAAAATATCTTAAATTTCAAATAGCCACATTGAGCTAACTGTGCTATTCTGAGAGCTCATTCTCATTCAGTATAACAGTGATGACATTTAAACTTCTAAACCTAAAAACAGAGATGAAGAAACTGTACCTCATTTACTCCTGCAAAGCAGCACTTTGATATTACTTCAAAAATAGTTGTAATGTTATCAGTGAGGTCACTAATACAGGAATCTCTCCTGAAATAACATGCAAGTCCACCAATCTGAAAAAAAAAACCAACACAACCCAACCCAAAACAAACAAACAAACAAACAAGCAAACCCAAACGATCCCAAATAGATGCTCATTCACTGCTGTGAGATTTTGAACGTGAAAAGACACTGTGGATAGTTACTATTGTAATACAAACCTGTACTCTAAATTTTAAATAGATTTTTAACTGATACTTGGTATTAAAACCATTCAAAATAATGAAAATAAAAATGACTGGAAAACAAGTTCAAAAATCAGTCTTTATTTCGGGTTTGTGACTGCCAAGTGCAATATGAATGTCTTGGCTGGTTTTTCAATTTCTTCCCAGCTGTGCAACACTCTTAGACTTCTAAATTAGATCCTTTTTGGCAAATCAATAACCATTTACATTTAGAAAACAGTAGTCCTCATCAAAAGAGGCCAGGTTGTGAGAAAGCAATTACTCTTAATGTGGAAGAGAACAAGAACCCAAATCATTGAAAGAAAGATGCATTAATGAATCCATTTTCCACAGCTTCTCAGATGAGGGAAAAAATAACTTGGCTCAATATAACATTATAATAACCATTTGTATCGTGAAACAGACAGGAACTTAGTTCTTCTAAGTCGAACCTAGCACAGGGTTTGACATTATTCTTTAAAAATAAGGATAAAGAGTTCAGACCTGTGGTCCCTGGAAACACCAAAAACATTTGGCTTCATTGATCTCTCTAGAGACTGGAAGATCCCTTTTGAATCACTATCAAATGGGAACAGCTAATGTTTACTGATTTCCAGCTATGGCATAATATTTTGCTTCCAAGTTTTTCCACCCAAAATGTTGAATTTTATAGCACTAACAGTCTTTCAAAACACATTTTTTTTTTACTAACTTTTCAAGACTTTAAAATATGGCAGTAACATCTAGGAAAGTCACAAAAAAAATTTTATCATTAAAGAGGATTCTTTTTACTTTAATAAATTTACACAAGTATTCACATTTCCATGTCAAACAAAAAAAGTCAACGGAAGCATATTCTAACAGACTGCATTTTGTTGATTACCTACAGAAAGGAAGTCTTGATTCAGTAACAGAAGCAATTTTAGTCTCTAAATTCTAATTCTAGATGACAGCTGTGTATTTCTACCTTGAATCTTCAGGAGAGTTTATGTGGACAAAACTTTTACACTGAAAACTGATACTTACAGAGAGTTTTCTATCCCTTTTCCCATGAAAATGTATGAAAAATTAGAATGGCTTTTTTGGGGGTGAAGTTTCATTTTCTTAGCTTCCTACTTTCTGCAGGCATCATTTGGCAAACAACAAATAGTAATATTTGGTATGTTCCAGAATAACTAGTGTACAACAATGAAAAGAAAAACAGGTTGACTTAACCTAATTATTCTCATAAAATGCCCTTCAGCTATATTATTCAGTACAAAGAATCATGTTAAAAACTATACAATAAGTATCTTCACAATAGACACTGACTGGGAAAAGAACAAAGCTTCCCAACAGCTTAGATTTATGTGTCTTCTCTTGGATTATTTACAAAACAAAATCCCCACAGAAACAGCTTTTACGTAAAATAATTACAGATAAATGTATGGGACTCTCATATTCCATTCTCCATGAAATCTGCATGGTAGACTTCCATATGCCATTTTACTGATGTCTGGTAGGAAACAAAACATCTAATGAGGTAGTCAAATTCCATGGCCAGGACATTTTACTTTTTCCATGTTTAATGACCATAATATACAAAGTAGTATGATTTTATTAATTCATTATCTAAAATAAAACTTCTTAGCTTTATAACACTTTCTTGAGTGAAGCAGCAGATCCAAAAATACAAGCCCTATGATTTTATAAAACATTCAGGGGAATTATAAAGAGCACGGAAGATGTTTTCACATCCCTATGAGCCAACATATGTTGTCATTTCCAGCTGTAATTGTTTAAAGTGAAAAACAATAGCTTTCAGTTAACACAGACTTACACAAGATGACAAAATTATTTCCACTCATCACCTCCATAATACATGTGTAGGAGGGGAATAGTTATGAGCAGCTTATCTTCTCTTTTTAAATTTATTTAATATAGAAAGCAACTACTGATTGAATTTTCAGTTCATAGAGGAACTGGAGGCTCTTTGAATAAAAAATAAAACAACAAAACAAAACAGAGCATCCAGATCCTGGCATTGCATCCTAATTCTCCGAACAGTGAAAAGAAAATATAAAAGTCAATTTGAGTGACAAAATAATTTGTAAATCAAGCCTTTCAAATGAGAAAAATGCAAGAAACATGTAAAGTTCTTACCAAAAGCCTTAATAAATTATTTCCCTTTCAAGTTCCCAGAAGAACCCTCTCAAAAGTGATTCCCTGGTAGACTGAAATATAATTCTCTAAAATTGAATTTATCTCTTAGAATAACTTCCTGTTCCTCTGCAGATCCACATATAGATATTGCTTTGCAATGACTTACCCAGTTTTTACATTGATATATTTAGATCAATAGTTACATCTATAACCACTATACTGGTCTGAAACTAGAAAATATAATGTAATTTGATTTTTATATATATATATATATAGTTAAACTATATTTACTTAATTTATCATTATCCCTGAGCTATCAAGGTTGCACCAGATTGCAGTTATTGTCAGGCATTTCCATGAAGTATACTTCAGCAATAACTTTTCCTGCCCACTTTTCCTATCTGCTTTTTCCATCTACTTTTCCTATCTGCTTTTCCCAAATCTAATTATTGTGGTGAGCAGAAACTGGCACTGGTGACACCATGCTTAGACCACCATTTAAGACCTTGCTCCCACCTAGCTTCAGTGGCCTCATGACTTATTTTTTACCTCCAGTGCAGTGTAGTGAAAAAGCAAGGTTTGGTTTTCCTCTAAATATACAGGTTAAGTTTCACCATAAACATCTGAATATTTCTGTTCTTTTGGGTTTTTTAGAGCATCATACAAGTGGAGTACAAAAAGAGTAATGGTCAAGTGAATTTTCCCAGCTGTAGACTTTAGTCTCTAAGGATGTCAATCAAGAACCTTTCATGAGCTCTGAATTCTCATGCATACAAAATTTTCTGCTGACAAAAAGCCTATGTCAACAATCTTTAGCAACTGCATAGCTACAGCTCCTAGTAACTTTACTGTGTTGTACTACTTTTACTGTTAAATAATTTCCATCTAAAAATTTAACTAAATCTCTATGCTGTACTCTTCTTTGTAGCAGGTATAGTATTTTACAAGTAGCATTGTGCATCACAAAAACCCTTGAGATATATTATTTATAGCTTAAAACAATACTGCTACCAAATGGTACTTGCTAATTCAAAGAGGGGATTTTTGGATGTCAAACAGGTATAGTTAATATCTGTTTGTCCTCAGTAAACCCTATTGCTCTTAAAAGCTATGGCTAGTATTAATATGCACCACTGAAAAACTTAGTTGAGAGTACTTTTAACTTTAGTACCTTTCACTGGTTTGCTATTTCAGAGTATGGAATTGCTATTAACAGTTGAATAGAAAAGTTCTGAAATCTTATCTTAATACCTATTATCTGAAGCATTGTAATAGTACCTATTTGTACTACACTGTATGAACACTGGAATATGCTACAAAAAGTGTCCTGTTTTGTGTCCCAATCTTCGACCATACTTTTTGTCTCCCTTGAGACAAATACTTTTAAAAATACCTTTTAAATAAAAAATAAAAAAAAATATTAAAAAAAAAAAACCAAGAGAAAAAGATAGTTGTTTTCAGATTTTCAAGATTCTGTTTTGATGGGTACCTCAGACTGCCTCACCAAAAGTTGTCTCATTACCTAGAATCATGTCACTCATGGCACTCAGTAAAACACTGTAAAAGCAGTTCTCAAATATTTTAAAGGAGTTGCAGATTAGTCATGGCATATGTAAGTATGCTGTCATCTTAGCCATAATAAATTAACTTAATAAATTAACTTAATTTTTCTAACAAAAAAAAATCACAAGACAAAATTATTATTTTAACTCAAGATCAGGCATCATTGTGAAACATCCCAGTTAACTGGATATTCAAATTAAGTTTCTCTCACTTTATTTTAATCCTTTGCATTTCTGATATTTCCTGTTTTGTTTCATCAGAATGCTTTGTGCTGAAAATGGATTGGATGTTTAAACTGCATTGTGGTGGCACAAATATAGCCACAACATTCACTTTGTTGATTAATCTAATTAGTTCCTAGTGTAGGACCAGTACTGAAAAACAGCGGTGCAACCTTTTCTGATGGGTAAAAAAAATGAAACCATTCTCTGCTTTGGCACACCGTGTTCAAGCTATGTGTATTCAAACGTATTTTCTGATTTTGCTTTTTCTCTACATAACTCATAATAACTATCAAGACTAAATATGAAAGCTAATATTACAAAGCTGCAAAGAAAAATGAAACAAAAAGGGAAATACATTATCCATAACTGTAATCTAATGTAATTGATTGCAAGAATGAAGTTGGTATACATTTCTCTTTCATGAGCTTGGAAAATGTGGGGGTTTTGGGTGACATTTAGTGCTTTGGTAGAAGCTGTTTTGATTGTGCTCTTATTTCTTCCAGATATATCAAATAGGAGAATTTGCTTATATAAAACCTCATGAGCTGGATCACCATCTGCAAAATTCTTTAACACATAAGCAGGCACATGATATATATCTTTATTTTTAAAATTACACTTTTATGATTTTTGTTGTTGTTGTTCTAGGTGTTTCCAAACCATGCTCAGTAGTTCATCACAATTAAGGAGAGTAAATTTTGTTGCTTTCTTCTTACAGATAAGAAAACTGAGGCAGTAGAGCACTGATCTTTATTAAAAGAGGATGGTGACCTTCTGTCCTGGTTTTGGCTGGGATAGAGCTAATTTTCTTCTTAGTAGATAGAATAGTGCTGTGTTTTGTTTTAGGCATGGGATTTGGTATGAGAAGAATGTTGATAATATACTGAATGTTTTCGGTTTTTGCTGGGAAAACAAGGACTTTACATAGGGCTACATTTTAGATTTGTGACCAAAGCAATGTTGATAACACACTGATGTTTTTGTTATGGCACAGCAGCATCAAGGCCTTTTCTGTTTCTCACACTGTTTTTTGCTGGGAAAACGAGGACTTTACATAGGGCTACATTTTGGATTTGTGACCAAAGCAATGTTGATAACACTGATGTTTTTGCTATGGCAGAGCAGCATCAAGGCCTTTTCTGTTTCTCACACTGCCCCACCAGCCTGGAGACTGGAAGTGCACAAGAAGCTGGGATTGGACACAACCAGGACAACTGACCCCAACTGACCAAAGGGATATCCCATACCATCATCCATGGTCAGCCATAAAAGGTTGGGGAAAGGAGGGGGGAACATCCAGGGTTATGGCATTTGTCTTCCCAATAAACCGTTATAGATATTTTACTTTAGAGGTTTACTGAATATTTATTGTCTTATAATGTAGTGGACTAATGGTCCTTGAGAGTTAAAGTTTATTTTCTCCTTATTTTATATAAGTTTGGTTAAGATTGAGACTTCCCTTTTTTCCCACTGATATTTTTTTTCCAAACTTTTAACCAGAAATTTCCTCACCCTCAGTGCTTTATTTGCCTTATGGCTTTGGTCCAAGTCTTCTGATTACTAAAAAGTCCATTCACACAACAAAGGGTATTCTCAACCACACAAAACAGCTATATCTGAATCACTAACCAGTGAGCTATTCACAGCTTATTCTTCACCTGTGTTAACTAGTCCTGTTTATCAGTGTGTTAACACTACTGTCTTCCAGATCTCCAGTAACAACTCCATACAGCAGTACTACTTACTGAAAGCTAGCTGGGTATCTTCTAAACCATTGGTGTCTGATTTTCCTTTTGTTAACTTCCTTCACTCCAACCGTCACTTTCTTTCAGCATCATCCAAAAAATACTTATGTCTTTCCACTCATGCTTTATAAACCATCACTGCTGATTTTCTGTGTATACACTTTGCTTTCTTCTCTTTGTTCTCTCTCCTATTTTTTCCATCAGTATGATTAATTAATATATCCATATTTCCCACTCCTTTACATTGAGTTTCTCTCTCAAAAAGTATTTCTTCTATTCCATGACTTTGGCAAAAATTGTATATCTACTACTTCTGTCCCTACTCTTGGACAGCATCCTACAACAGTAATACTTCCCATCCTTTGTCATTTCTTCCCTTCTCTAAGCTAGCACCTCATACATTCACAACTCTAAATACCTTTCATGTGCCAGACTAGCTTTCAAGGATCCCTTTTTCTGCCTCTGTTTCTGTCCCTGCAGTAGACATTACTGATTCTTTTCAAGAGAAAGCTAAAAAATGTTCTTCTTTCTGAAACATTTTTTGTCCTCTGGCTCATTTCAATCAAAATATAAGCATCTCATGATCTCTTCATTTTTAAGAACACAGCCTTAACTATATTTGAACATCCATGTATTAATGTCCTCATTCATTAAATGCATTATTTTTAGTCATTACTTAGAGTGCTAGAATTCCATCTTTAAACTACAACTAGCTTGTAATATGAAAAAAAAAAAGGAAAAAAAAAAACATCAAACAATAAAACAACCAAAAAAACCAGAAAAAACAGCTAAACACTAAATCAAACTATTGGCAGAATCTATTCTGTAGTGTTTCCTGGAAAAAAGATAGTAATATGGAAAATTAATAAAAGTTTTCTTTTACAATTTTTAATCTTATTTTAAAATTAAACTTGGGTAAATAAAATTTAAAGTAAATTAAAATCATTCTAGACTAAAAATAATTTTTTTCTTCATTTTTATAAGCAAGAATTAGTACATGGTTTTGGTTTTGCTTGATACAGAACTTTTTTACTATTTTTTGTATGTTTGGGATACCAATGCAATAGTTTCCCCATCTCTAATTTATACTATCTCTAAACAGTTTTTAATAAAATTCTATTCCCCATTCTCTCTAATATTCTTTTACTAAACAGAAATTAGAATTACTTTTCTTTCTGAAACAGTGTATTAGGTCTTTCTTCCTAAAATGCATCTTTGTTCCTCTTCTGAAATTAAATCCTTTTCCATGTTTTCTTATTCTTATCATTCTTTAGAGATTAGTTAATATTAGAAATAAATTTAGAGAATTTCTTTGTCCATCCTTATCCAGATGTTTGGTTCTTGGATGTCCTCTTGTTCCTCCCCTACAAGCATGACACATGGGCAGGTTTCCTGGCAAATTTAATTCTGATACCATTTTATATGCTGAAAATCTACTTCTCTACTTCTCTACTTCGAATCTATCTCTTCTGACCAAACTAAATAAATCTTAAGCTGTATTTTCAACATTTCTTCACTTACTTTTGGCCGTCAATACAAGGCCAATATGAAGAAAACTAGCTCAATCTTTTTCTCTAAGCCATTTGTACTGCCTCTTCTCTTGATATCCGTGAGAATCTCCTCTCCCATCTCATCTCTTTCCAGCTTCTTTCATTTAGGACTTGTCTTCTGTCTCTCTATGCTCAAACTCATGCTATTACTAAATAGTATAGACTGTTTTCCTCTATGTAACAACCTTAAGATTTTATTTTCTTAGCCATTTCTTTGACTAAACTTTTTGTCCACATTGTTATTTAATTTTGATTTGCTAACTATGATAAATTGATTTTCTAACCTCAACACATACAAGTATGTCTGTTCTCATACATTAGCAGAATATTCTATATTATTTTCTAGCCATTGCTTCAATCATATAGCTTCAATCACATTGTATCAAGTAGAAACAATTTATTTTTCAAGATTAACCACCACCTATGCACGTTCTTATGTTTGTTCATACAGTGGAAGGTGATCCTCAGAAGTATTTGGGAAGATAGTGCACTCTTTCTTTAAAGCCACTTTAAAATTCTTCTTTTCTGTGATGCCTATGAAAAGTTCACTTCAACTAAAGAAAAAAAAAACCAAAAACATCTCACAGAAGTCACTATCAATCCCACTGACCAACACTGACCTATGTTTCTCATCTTCTCTCCCATCTAAATTTATGTGCTCTTTGTTCTGTATTTATTTTGTAGGCCTCTTGGGTCGGTGACCATATGTATGCAATATCTTTCTATAACACTTAGTGCAATAGAGTCCTGGAAATTTCAAAGAAAATATAAAGAAATATTTTGCCTTGATCAGCCTGATAAGCACTTTTGATACAGTGATTTTCAAGAGCTATGAGCTAGAATTGAGTTTATTAGATTCAATTTACAGAATAACTTAGAAAGAGTATTAGGGAAATAGCCCATACTCACATGCAGTGATTCAAAGGAATACATTTTTTAGGAATTTAGTACAACTTTTTAAACAAGCCTCTTCTGATAATATTTACATGCTATAAAAAAAATGAAATTGAATATTATTGTTGTGACTGGTTTGTGACAGCTCTGAGAATCTATTGTAGATTCTTGTCCTGTCCCAAAGCAAAGCGACAAGTAATCCCCACATACATAATTTAGTAGATGGATGAATTGACACAATAGCTCTCACTCACTTTCTGCTTCAATTTGCATTACTTTTTTCCAGAGATATGTAAAAATATTGATTGCTACAGCCATTTTTAGAGTATTATACTACTCTTTATTTTTAGTTAATATGTTAGTTTGCAATGAGCCGTGCAGGAAAATGAATACTCTCATCATAACCTTCAAGATCAAGTCTAATTTCCTCTTGAACTGTTTGAGGAAAATCCTTAGATAGTGTAACTGTTGCAATTGCACATCAGCGTATGTCCTTTTGTTCATAAATATATTGAAACTCCAGATTCACTTACCTGCGTGATATTACTGAGTATTGTCTTAGCTGTTTGAAGAAGAAGCATTTGAGTCTTTTGATCCAAACCTAAGAAGAAAATTAAAAAAATATTAAAAATAAACACAGTCTAATAGTTTCCAAGACTGCTGATTTTTAATGTGTATTTTAAAAATTCTGGAGTTCAAATGCTGAAATTTACTGTGTCTTATTGAAATATTTTCCTGTAAACAATGTTTCAGGTTTATTTTATTTTTGCATGAAGATAACATTTACTTTTTAAATAATTTTAAGTATAATAAGGGGTAAACTGTGACCATGAAACATAGTTTATTGTAATAACACAAGCTCTGTCACACTCCACCTCAGGGGCCAGGGAAAAGCAGTACTCAAATATGAGCAGAGCCAACTTCATTTGCTCCTCCAAAGCTGAAGGTGGTGGTGGGGGTTAGTTCTCTCTTGTACAGGGGATATATCTACCCTAAATATGTTTATTTTTCAACTCTTTGAAATACTTTCCATAAATCTCTTAATATAACTTCTAACATATGCACATAGGCAGGCAACTATAGGGTAAAAAGGTAGATAAAGTAAAAAAGCTGAGAAAAGCCTCTGTTACAGTAGACTTTCTGTCAGTTTAAAGGAGTGTGACTGAAAATGGAATTTTGCCCAAAATCTGTTCCTTACAACACTTCACGCTAAATCAAAAGTTCTAGGTACATTAAGTAGACAGTTAACAGTAAAGCCACTGTAGAAAACTGTCAGGTTGCTCAGAGCCTGATCCTGCAAACATGAAAAACCACACAGAGCTTTATGAGAGCTAGTTTTCCCACAGAGAAATGAAATGACATGTGGAAAATTAATTTACTCCTGTGCATATCTGCAAAACTAAATCTTTAATTTTATAACTTCTGAAGTCATGAAACAATAAAACCAAAACCACTGAAATAATGGACTCATTTGCCCCATCACACAGGGGAGAATACATAAGAATAGAGATTTCCACAGAGGAAATGAAATAAGATAAAAGCCTGTTGAGCACAGCAATCTCTTCCTAGCTTTCAATCATACCAGCAGAGGTCATCTCCTTGGTGACAGAGAGATTAGTTGCTCCTGGCAAGGAGATTTAGAAATGTCTATGTACAGGATGTGCTATGACTCTGTTGCAGTAACTGTAGGTTACCAGTAGTCATGCTTTTCAGCAAATCTATGTGGGTTAATGGATAATCATTACTTTCCTCCAGCAACAGGAATGCACTGTCCAGTTTGAACTGCTGACAGATAGGCATGCAACAGATGGAGCAGAGGTCAAGCAGGCTACACAATATGAATGGTGAGATAAAGCCAGTATCTTCTCAATCTCTTTCTTTATGATGTTGACCCAGAGAACCCAGTGTGGGCAGACTGTCATCCAGGACACACATCATGAACCACTTCATTTCTCAGAGGGAAAGACTTCAAGAATATGTTTATCTCAAGGCAGATCAGGCCAAAGGGCTTTCACCTTTTCTTTTGCAAGTACCAACCTTTCTCTGTGATTCACTGCCTTGTCCTACATGTGCCAGCCTAAGATCAAAATGGCTGATTGTCTATTCTGAGACTGTAATGCTGCTCTAACCCCATCATTAAGAAGCACTTGAGAGTGCACAGCACTGGTAATTTTATGACAAATTCTGTACCTGGAGAAGCAGCCCAAATGCTGAGCTCTGATTAACCTCACAGTCTTCCCTTTTTGCACCCACTGTGTGATTTTCATATCTGTTTGTAATGATATCTGAGTGTACTCTTTCCTTTAACTATAACTTTTTGACAAGATGGGGTTTTTTTCCTCAATAAATGATGACTGACGAATAAGAACTTCGCTTTCCAATACTCATCACTTATACAGTGAACATCATTTAATGAATCAATTCTACCTCACTGTCTAAAATAACATGCCATTAAAAAAATTAATAACTTTACTAAACTGACAAATTAAGCTTATTTCAGGTAGCATTAACAGCCATAATAACCTTTATTAATTTCAGAAGTAAAGCTATCCTGTACAAATGACAAATATTAGCAGCATGGAGAAAAAGCCTCAGCAAAGTCTAGAAACTACTACAGACTTCAACAACTTTTCTTTGACCAGCAGAATAAACTCCATTTAACTAGCTCTCAGTAATTAAATAACACAACACAAAGAAGAAAAGTTAATTCACAAAATATAAGTATATTTTCCCTTCTATGAAAAGGTAGAAAAGAGAAGGATCACAAAGCAGGTAACACAAAATTATTGAGTTCATAGATTAATTGTTCAGACTAGAAAAGAACCTGAACAAGGAAGAACAGTAACTGAAATATGTATAAAATAACCATCAGCAGTCCCTTGAAAAATAGTAAATGATTTTTACGAGTCCATCCATATGTGAAAGTTTTTGGTTTTTTTTTAAAAAGAAAGAAAGGAAAAAAGTCCTTAAAAAAGATGTAGTACTTTTTTTTTTTTCAAATGGCAAAAAAATTACTAGGTGTAATTAGTATGAACACTTCAAAACCAAAACAAATCCTGATGTCATTGTAAAGACCTTTTTCACTGAGCAAATATTTAGCTGTTAAAATAAAAAAGCACTCTACCAGATCCTACTCATCAATGCTAATTTTAACAAAACTAAAGAGAGATTAAAGAATCTGTTTTTAGTCTTTAGAAGTCAACAAACTCCAACTGTTTAAATTGTGCAAGACTATGAGATTCAGACAATCAGGTAGGGTGAACCAGAAGATGCCAGCAGCATTTCTTCAACCTGAAATTATGGCAGAAATCATCTTAGTAAAAGAATATAGCATCATAGTTTAAAGGACTCAGGATATAATCACCTTTGTTACAAGGGGAAAAAGATAATGATTCAGTCCACCAAAAAATATTTGTAAAATAAATATAACTTACGTTTCAGCCTCTTATATAGGGGAACATAAAAAGCAGTAGCAATAATGGAATGATTTACTATAGCCAAGCAATAGAAAAAAAACCCCAAAACATAGTAATTTTATAACCTCCCATGTTGTTTTGAATAATTCTTAAATGAAACATTTTTTTGCATATAAAAACAGTTTGGTTTCAAAGATACAAGTACTGCTACAATGAGGTTTTGAAGGTATGCCCTTACAGGCTTGTTTTTATGTTACCTGCAAGCTCCTTGATAGTCTTACCCTACATTCTTACTCAGTGGTTTTAATACTGCCTTCCAAAATGTTATTCATTGGTACTTTCCGTATGTATATCACCACTCCATGTGCAGGATAGATACACAGTGATAAAATACTATGAGCAAAAGGAATTAATCCTGCACTTATAGACCCCTCTTGCTCACTAATGTGTCATGAGATATTTATTAAAATAATCCAAACTCTGGTTACTTCTAATCACCTTTAAAAAAATACCAACTGGCAACAAGGAGATTTATTTTTTATCCTCTGAAGTATGTAGTTTCTTCTTCTTCAGAAAGCATCTACTAAAGTCCACTAATGGGAGGATGTCATCCTGAGTTACAAACAGCCACTCTACCCATTTTGAAACCAGTTGCATTGAAGCCCTGAAAAGCCATGGAGGGAGCATTATATTATTAGAAAAATGTAGTTGCTTGCACTTTTCTGCAGTCTTAAATGTTAAGATCCAGAGGTTTAGCAAATGAAATTTCTTACAAGTAATTGAATTGAAATGAAAGGGTCTCTTTGCAGAACGGTTACCTACAAAACACTTTGTAAGATTAGGATCTGACACTTACTCTGCAGATATTTTCAGTAGAAAACTTGTGCAAAAGAAGAAGGAAAAAATATATTTAGTGCTTATCTCAGTGTTAGAAAAACTGAGAAACATTGACCTGATATATGTTATATTCACTGACAAATTAATTGTCCTTATATAAAAAAATCACAAGTTTAAGTATTGTCTTCTGAAATCAATGACAGTACTGTCAATGAGTTCAGAAGGCTTGGGACTTCATCAGCCTCATAATCATATGTAAGCATAGGGGCTAAAGGGTGGTTGTGATTTTTACTTCTGAATGTCCCTTCTTTTAGAAATTGTATTCATTGTATAATAATCTTTGTCTGATGAAAGTATAACTTATAGTACCTTTTTAAAAAAAAAAATCTTGTCTCTTTTGGGGACTAAAATTTCTATTTGGGATTGGTTATTGGGGTTTGGTTTGGTTTTTTTTATTTTGTTTTGGTTTTTTTCCCAGTGGTCTATTTATAATTCCAGTTCTTTTAAGGAATATGAACATTTTAACATATAGAAGAAGAAACCTTTTTATCCTTTGTAGCAGACATTCCAACTTGTTATCCAAAGTCTCTTGAAATTCTGTTGGCATAGGTTGCAAATTTGAAAAAGATTCACTGAATGAAAGCACTCCCATTGCCATTTTATTGGATTTTTATTTAATATATGCCATGTATTACAACATATTGGAAAAAAGTGATCAAAAACTTAAAATGCTTTTGAAATGCATAAAAGTTACAAACCAGTAAGATTTATTGTTTTCTAACCCAGATATGTGAAAACATGGGGCAACATATGCAAGGAAATGAGAAAAACAATAGAATTTTCATATAAAGTTACATATTAACAAATATCTTTAGCTGACATACTGATAACTTTGTGTTTAAATGTTTTTAGACCACTTCCTATTAACTCTTGGTAAGCATTTATCAGACACACTCCATTGCAGCTAATTCCTGTTATTGATCTCTCCTGCTGTGTTTTTAATCTTTTACAATGCATTAAATTCCTTTTATCTGTACATCTACAAGACCCCTTTCAATTAGTTTTGTTACTACTATTGCAATAGCATGTCTGATATGGATGTCAAATGTTCAGTAGTCAAAGAAAGCATTGTCAATATACAGGATACTTTAATATGGCTGAGCCTACTCCCATTTCCAATTATTTCAATAGGACAATCCTTACTGCTTTATTTCTCACTATTGGCTACATGACATTTTGATATTTTAAATTCAAATCAATTATCAGAACGCATACCTTGTTATCTGCTGTCTACAAAGTCTGGACTTTTCCCCTTTTTTCTGTTTCTAGAAAGAAAATACGGATTTTCCAATACCAAATTAGACATGTAAAGGGCTTGACAGAAAAAAGCACCAATGCATTTCTGTAGCTAAGCACTCCATTTACATTGTTTCTTTTGTTTGGTTAGTTGTTTTTTTTAGCTTTTAATGTGACATAGGTAATAGCTGTAAAATCAATTGGGCTTTTTGTATTAACCTGTTATCACCACAACAAAACAATACTATTTAAACTGAGACTGCAAATACCCTCTCTTTGCTTTTCCTATCCTAATTTCTAACAAATCCCAAAAGAAGCAAGGTCTTTTATGTTAGCAAGAAGTCTCTTCCATTCAGGAAGGGTCCTGAATTGCCAAGAGTGTGACCAGTGTAAAAACTATACAGGCTTCAGTACAACACATGCTTATCACAATCATACAAAATAAGCTTTCTGAATCTAGTTCAGTATTTTAAGTATGCCGATAAAGCACAAGTGTACTTTAGTGAACAATGTAGTTCAACTCCATTGTTTATAGATGTATGTCATCATTCAACGAAAAGGAATATTTGTATTTATAGGAGAAAATATACCAAGGAGTATTTTCTATGTGGTATATTTTAATATAGAATACATTTTTCATTCTTACAGAAGACTATGGAGTTCAGTTTCTATAAGCAGGTAACTAAGATAAATATTTCAGTTTTTTAATGGTTTCTCTTATTGTGCCTTAATAATTTCTTTGGAATTATATGTGTCCATTCAAAATTGACCTTGCTTAACTATGTCTATTTTTAAAGGATATCTCCATTTTCAGAAATCCCTATTCAAACATTGGGTTATCAAGATGTAAATTTCTTTACTTTTTATCAAGAAAGCTCAGCCCTATTTCCTATCTAGGACAGCCTAAAGATTGAATCTCAATCTGTTCAATATTTTCCAGGATATTCTACAGAATGAGAAAACTCACACTGCATCTAGTTCTTACCTTGGCTTTTCCTTTCCCCGCCCCCCACCCCCATAAAATTAATTTACCAGAGTCACGTAACTCCTGAAATACATTGTTGTTTTCTTTACATTGTAAGAGCCTTCATTATCTACTTGGTTTTCTCTAGTGTTATTTCATGTACTGCAGCACCTCCTTAGATGGTTTATTATTCTTATCTTCTCCAGTGCCTAAGGAAAGAAAAGAGCAAAGAATATTTGCTGGATCACCAGGACGGTCAGGCTGCACTTTTCATTTTGCTAACACAAGCACTCTCAGC
>NW_010311689.1:31374-32622 GCF_000700745.2 Antrostomus carolinensis
TTTTTTTAGAATATGATGGGTGTAGCTGCAAGAAAGGAAGAAAGATAATCTCATAAGGAGATCATATCTCTGAAGAATTTGCCTTGCTCCGCTGGTGGGTGTAGTGGGCCACTGCAGGAAATGTAAGAAGGAGATAGCGATTTTAAGCAGAATCTGGGTAGATCATAATCATAGACATTGGTTGCAGAGACCTGTATGTTAGCATGAATAACCACTGTATAATCTGTACTGTGACTGTCTTTGATTCACTCCTACGACAATGTGTAGGAGCATAACATTGTCAGTGAAACTTGTGACCACTGCATGAACTTGGCTGATTAACTGTAATAGAGAAGCCTGTACATGGTTCCCAGACAATACATGTGGATGACACCATCTACAAACCTTGTTTTATCCTCAGATTAAGCAGCATAACTGCATATAACAGTCCTTTACCTTACAGCAGAAATGATGAATAGATCTGTTCACCTCTAAGGAAATCCTGATGTACTTCGCCATGGAGAAGATATGCACAGTGTGCCATGATCAACATGAAGGTGCTCATCAGATGCTGCAGCAGCCAGCATTCCCAGCATCAGATTGTTGTTACCTTTTCTATTGCTTCTATTGACATCAGAAGAGACATAAGACTGTTATCACCTTTTCTACCGCTTT
Source organism: Antrostomus carolinensis (assembly GCF_000700745.2). NCBI lineage: Eukaryota > Metazoa > Chordata > Aves > Caprimulgiformes > Caprimulgidae > Antrostomus > Antrostomus carolinensis. Next base: position 32,029 of record NW_010311689.1, read on the forward strand.
ATTGCTATCACCTTTTCTATTATTTATATGCTTTGGTCAATAAACTAGTTAATCAGACTTGGGCGTCAATGCCTTTCCTCTTGAGATCCAAAAAATCCCAGTACCTCCACAGTTCAAAACAAGAGGGCCCATAAACAGACCAAATAAATGCACTGCAACATTGTTAGGGTGTCCCTGTCTGAAAGGTCAGTGTTAAATCACGCATTTTTCCTAAGTGAAACTGAAATTTTCTCCCCTTTGGATCTGATGCTAATTTATTCTTCTTTTCTCTGTAGACAAAATGTCACACACTAGTTCTGTGAGTTAGCTATACAGCAGAAATAAGCATTGCAGGTAACAATGAATGAAAGAAAAAATCACATTAAGATAAAAACTCTGTATTTTCACACACCACTAGTAAGTCTTTTGGCTATGTTCTCTGTGATGTTTGCAGAATAGATTGGATTGATCATTAGCCAATTGCCAAGAAAGCCTCAGGTAACCCTAGTATCAAAAAGACACTTTAACCATGATAAATTTCTATATGTATAAATTAATGGGAAATAGGAATACACATGAACAAGATGTAGATTATGCAGTATTTTTTACCTTTTT
>NW_010311689.1:32656-48854 GCF_000700745.2 Antrostomus carolinensis
TTCTAGTTTTTACTCATGATGGGTTTTTTGTAGTTTGTTACATAAGAATTAATTACAATGCCAGCATATGCATCAAGTTTAATGAACATTTTCACCACAACAGAAAATTTTATACCAGTGTACTTGATCTAAAATTTTCATTTCTGTTCAAACTGCAATATTTCAGGGTTTTGGAACTTTTGTTAATTAAAAATGTATGTTTGCTTCATAAATCACTCTGCCCCTTTCAGGAATCATTATAAATTATCTCAAGTAAAACAGAGAAAGAAAGTGGAAATTAAGATCACTCATCTGGAAAACACTTTATCTGAGTATGGTTTCTCTCTTTTTTCTTGGATCAGTCATACTAAAGTGCTGAGGTTGCTCACAATGGATGACATGGAAAATTAGAATGAAATCCAAAACCTTATCTAAAAAAATATCAATTCGGATCATTTACAGTTTTGTTCTACTTTGGGGGCTTAGATTTATCGGTAAGTTGTGAAGTACCATCTGATATGCGGCATAGTTGCTGGCCATGGGTCTAAAAAGATCAGATGTGCTAACTTAAATTAAAACCTCAGTTATCACTGGGGAATGATCTAGTCTTTCTTACTTTCTGTTTTCCCGTCTGGTTTATGTACAAATACAGATACCACAGAGCAGGAGGCGTATGGAATAAGATGACTTGGGGCATCAGGTTCATCCAGTGGAGCCCTAAAAAGTGCTTACATGAAAAGAGTAGATCTGTTCTCATTGCCTACACAGAGGGAATCCTAACAATTTATGTTAAAAAATAGGTGCTAGTGCTTTGTTCCCTAGCTAGACCTACGGAGCCATGTATCTTGGAAAGAATGAGTTGGATTTTATTGTTTAATAAATTTGAATCCATTACCACCAGCCCAATCCCATTACCTTCAAGCTTTTCTACATGACAGGTTACTCTGGAATAACCATTCTTTAGTTATTTTTCCTGATTAACTCCATGTGTGAAACCCTCAGTTTCTGGAATGAGACATAATTGTAATAAGACATTTTCTGGAATCAGAGAAATTGCAGATGGACATAATCAACATGAGTTAAGTCAGTTTAAATTGACACATTATTCCAAATAAATTTTCACACATAAGAATTATAAACCTTAAGTCATAATTTGAAGGTAATGGACTTACAGTGAACTTGGGTGAAAAACAAGTTTCCTCTCTCATAAGAATGCTCAAGAATGTTTTGATTATGTTCGTTAATATTTCTTCTATTGCAATTATTTCCTTTTCCCATAAAAAGAAAAAAAGGAAAAAAGAGGAAAACTCCATAATTTTCAACTAGGAAATATAAAAATGGCCATAGTCTGTAAAAGAAATTAATTTTCAGTTAATTGTTTCTCAAAAAAAAATTACCATCTGTGTCAAAGGCTAATTGTAATACAGCAGAAGCTCATGGTATAAGAACGAATAAACCTGTTGTCATGCTTATCTCCTATATTTAGTATTCAGAGCTACTGCCTAGAAGAGAAGATTTGGGTTTTTTGCACATATAAACGAATCACAGATATTAAATGAGTGGCAAAACCTTTATTCCAGAGCAGACCACTTATTCCTGTTTCACCTCATATATCCACAGAATGCTTTATTCTCTATTAGACCACTTATTCTAATTTTACCTACCTGGATGATATTTTTGTAGGTATTAATCTTGACAATTACTGAACATGATGCTAAGAAATATAACTTGTTCTTTCAAAACACTGGCTATGGTTTTCATCATTAGTTAATTCATATCCTTATGCAATCTCAAGTAAAGCTGTGCTTCCCCCTTGGTATTGCTGACTAAAGAGACTGTTTAGATTATTACTTTCCTGTTAAAAAACCATTTTGTCAAAATGCACTGTTTGTGGTTACATAAAATTGTCTTTATTAAAAAAGAGGCTTGAAAATAAGCCAAAGATTTAAAAAATGGACTTTGAAAAATGTGTGGGCAATGTTGACTGAGGGAAGTGAAACTACAATAAACTAGACAGATTATTAAATGGGGATTCAGACTAGTTCCCAGAATGTTTTACGTTGATATCTATGGCTTTTGGGTCAAGTTGCCTTTATAGATGTCTTTGTATATAAGGCAGAATTCATGTGGATCCACTTTTGCAAATTTGCAAAGCAATAGTTCCCTCCTTCCTAGCCTCAGTTCTTCTTGAGAAAGATGCAAGTTGAAACTCAGAATGTTTCTGATTTTGTTTTATATATGATAGCAGTGGTCAAAATGTGAGTCTATGCTATTCCAGACTTTATTCACTTAGACCTTGCTTTTTTTTTTTTTTTTTTAAGTGTATACTGCTATTTGGGGAGGAAGGGAGGAATTTCTCCCTCAATGGCCTGGTAGCTACCGCTGACGCTTGATATATCTGGTCAATAGGTTGTGGGGATTCAGTTGCCTTTTGTGAGATAGCAGGAGCTGGGAGTCTAAGTGAAGTTTCTCACTAGGAATTTGTACCACAATCATTCACAAAGCAAAATCTTTTATGCAAGCATTTTTCTTTTATTTCAAGCATCATGTAGAATGGAATAATTCACATCAAACCAAGTAATAGCTTCGGCAGCTAGCAATTCATAGATAAAGGTAGGATTATTTGAGACAAGAGCAAAGGAGAGAGAGCAAAAGAAATAAAGAATTATAGAAGAAAAGACAGACAGCAAGAGAGAAAGAAAGGAGGAAAAGGGAAGGTGAAGGTGAAGGAGAATGGGAAGGAGAAGAGGAAGGGGAAGAGAGAAAAGACAGTCAGCCAATGAGTGTCTTAAGAGAAGCAGCCACAAAACACAGTAGTTTTGACAAATTACAGAAAAGCTGAGTTAGAATGAAAAAGGAAAAGAATGTACTGTCCCTAGTCTTATCTATCCTTGATCTATTTTTACACTCAATTTAGCTGAGCTAGTGCTGACCAGAGTTTTACTGTAAGAACTGGCAACAACAAACCAAGGTCAGCAGGCATTTATTTGTCTGTGGTTAATTCCAGACCAGTTCATCTAAACTGATTTCTCAGGTCTGTTTGCAGAAATAGTGCCATTTCAAGTGTGCATATAAATCTTTTCCGATGTTTAACAGCAGATTTTCAAAGGAGCTCAACTATCATATGGGATCCTCAAAGGAATTTTGGAGACAAATTTGTTTATTTTCTGTCTGGTAATTTATATAGTCATTTATTTTGTTCGAAGTGTAACAAAACTGACTCAGAGTACTAGCATTCTTAATGGTTTTACTGAAATAGAAATATATATGCTAGGTACAAATCACTAGAGGATTAGGAGGGAAATATCTGATATTGACAAAACAGGGGAATTACAGGAAAACATCACTAAAAGTCACTGAACAGCTCTAGGGAGGAGCCTGACAAAGTGTAACAAGTGTACTGAAAATGAAAGTTTCTAGTAGATATACAGTAAAAGTAACTTCATCCCTCCTGAAATAATGAGTGAAAACCGTAGGCACTTGAAAATGCTTAGAAGCTGAAACACAACTTAAAAAAGCACAACACTGATTTGATTTTTCTTATGCAAAATAAGAGCCATTTGTACAATTGCCAGTTTTAATAAAATTTTAGAATACATTTTCAGGCATTATTTGCATGTTCAATTCCTTGTGCAAGTGTAGGACAAATTCTGAGTTTTTGCCACAGAGAAAGTTAAGAAAATTCTAATAAAGCTAATTGCAAAGTATTTTCTTCAAAAACAAACTGTCTCCTAGCTATCTGCTCCTTGAAATTCTGAGGTACCTGTGGGATTTGCTGTGGCAAAAGGTTATCCAGGAACCTTAGGAAAGATGCAAACATTTCTTAATTTTCCAGGCACTACCTACAGGTACATAATTTTCTATCACAAGTAAAGCTCCTCTATCTGTCATTGGATAAGGCAGCTATATTAAATCAGAATCTGTTTTCCCAAAGAGCTCCGGAGACAGGAAAGATTTTCTTCATGGAAATGTACACAATAATATCTTCTTTTAAGTACCTCTTTGGAAAATGGTATTTAAATGGCCTGAAATTACAAAAAAAATGGTTTTTTCCCCCATCTTCGTATTTCATATAGTTACACAGAGAGTATCTGCACAGCTAGGGAGCAATAAAACCATGTATTATTATCATTATCCAGCTTAATAATGCTGGCACCTGTGATGGCAATAGAAAAAAAAAAGAAAACTATATCTCTATGCAAGAGAAGCATTATGGCACTCATTGATTTCGGTGGATAACTATTTGGGACTTACATTGTCAAGGAACTTTGCTTTGTTTTCTTTATAAAACAGAACACTTTTGTTTGAAAGATTAAAATTCACATTGGGTTTTATGTAGTTTTACTTGGTGGCAACATTTCACACTCATCTCTGAGGCTGGACTCCAGCTGCTGCAGTTCCTAGGTTGGAGTTGTTAATATGGGAAGCTACAGTGCTTTGCTCCTCATTGACCAAACTACCATTTTTCCCTAAGCAAATTCTCCACCAGAAGAGAATGTAACTTATCAACCTTTTCACAGGTGCAGAAATAGTCTTACATAAAACTTTGCCTGTTGCACACTGTCTCCCTGTGCAATTTTAAATGTTACATAAATATATACCCAGTGCTACTAACTCTACAGTATAACCTTTGAAATAAATGAACAGGAAAGTAGCGGAAGAAAAAAAAATCTGAAATTATGCTGCATATCTTTTCAAACAATTAAACTGCCATATTAAAATGCAGCACACTAATTAAAGGTTTTGTGAAAGTCTAATTTGTTTCTTCCAAGGTTATACAAGGAAACAGTAAAAACCAGTGTTAATTCAGTGCTTTTAATGAAATAATAAAAATAAGGCAAGTTATTAGTAAGAAGTCCAAGGCCATAAGCAGTGTTTTGGTCATCTGCAAGCAATCAGGCCTAATTGCAGCATCTTTTAGTGGTTGGTACCTGAAAGTGAACATCGTGTGATATTATATGCAAAAAAAAAAATTCTGTCACATGCATCCAATCAGAACTTTCTGGTTATTCTTCTAAGAACAGAGGCTGAAAATATATATTTTTTTCCCATGCTGAGAAAAAGTTGGTTTATTGCTTCCTAGAGAAAAAAAACAGACTACTTTATATTTAATAGTTGCTCATTCCATTTATTATAAAGGAAATAATGGTTTCATACATGGGTCCCAACATTTTACATGAAAAGCTAATAAAAAAAATACAAGTCATTACTCTCTGAAGGGCAAATATAGATTCTTTTTGAGAAGTTGGTAATTGTGTTCATTATAAGGCAACACTAAGTTGTTAATTTAATCTTCCAAAATTGAGAGAAGGTGAGACATCTTTTAAAAGAAGGTATCATTATTGCAATGTAATTATTTCCTTATATCCTCCTATTATTATCTTTTTTTTTTTTTTAATTTTAATCTTTAATTCAACTAGTAGTAACTATATATTGAAATAAAATGGTACAGTTTGGGAGCATTCTCAGCACGTAAATTAACATGAGGTAAGGATTTTTTTACATCATAAGTACTATTGATAATAAATAGACAAATTGAACTTGTAAGATACCTGTAACATAAATATAAGAGCAAGATCTAGTTATTTTTGAAAACATCTCTTTTTTTAATTCAGGAATATAAATTACTATATAAAGCTTAGTCCATTTAATTATATTCATGGATACAACTAGATTTTGTCTTTAAAACATTGTTGGTGAACCTAGACTTTAAAAAGAACATCATGATGACTATAAAATAGAACACTTGCAAGTGCAAATAGTGTAAGTAATGTATATAAATCCATAGATGCACAAAACTCCTGACAGATGTGACTGCATCAATGTAAATCTGGAAACAATCTTTATACATTTTCCTAGATATTTAGTTTAAGAAGTATTTAATCCAATTCAACATGTTTCAATTTTCTATAAAAACCAAGAATCTGAACAAAGAAACAGAAATCATTTATTTGTAGCCATGTATGAAGAACTCATTTCTCATTTCACCAGACAAACAAGCCAAAAGAAAAATATCCCCCTTTACTCTCAATAGTGGGAAATGAAACACTTTTATTTACAAATCTTTTGCCAAAAGAAACAAACCTTCAATTCTTTGTCACTTCTCACGTTTAAACAAATATAAATGAAGTGAAACAGTCAACTCTTTTAGATCTACAACAGTATGTTTCTTTTCAGGTTTTCTTAGAAACTTGGAGAAAAATATAAGATCATATTCACAAAGCTGCCAGAAGAGGATGGAAATTTATTTTACACTTTTTTTTTAACAATTGCTTACTAGTAAGAGCACTCCAATTCAATTATTTTCTCTTGCCCTGAGTGTTCAAACTCAAACTCTCGCTTCCCAAGAGACCAAACAGGTTAAAAGTATATTGGGAAACCAGGAGAGGAAGTCTTCTTAATCTCTCCTATCCAGTTTGTTCTACCTTGTATAAACTATTCAAAATTCATTATGGATAGGAATGGAGGACAGGTGACTCCTCTTCCCAAAGAACATCAGACTGGGCTCATTTTCACTTTCTTATTCTGTATTGCAGTGACTATTTAAGTACTTTACCTGAAAGGCAGAATATTCAGAAGGAGGCAAGTGGAAGATTTGCTGACTAGCATATCCTGGAACTAGATGATCTTTAAGGTCCCTTCCAACCCAAACCATTTTATGATTCTATGATTCTATGTAAGAAAGTGTTTAAGAGTTCAGAAAACATAGTTCAAGACTGACAGAAAAAGAATTCCAGAATATGCCTCCCACAAGCCCTGTAGAATTATCTACTCTACAAAAATCCATTCTTTATCTGAAGGTAATGATTTCATAAATTACAGGTTAAAACCAAGTTATTTTAAAGTAAAGAATGCATTTATTTAGGTAAGTAATACAGTATCTGTATTGGTAAGTGGAAATGTGATAAAATCCAAAATAAGTTATCCAAGAATAATTGAATCCGATTAGCCTCATATCTATAGCCTATAACATAACATAAGTAAAGAATTAACAATATAGTTAATCTATCAAACATATGGTAAAACATCTGATAGATTAACAATGGGAATTAACAAGTGGGAGAACATGAGACCTGCTGCAAATACCGTGCAGTGGATAGAGAACTCACAGAAAAACAGCTGGCAACTGACAGATGTCAGGAGGGATTAATCAAGCCAGGATCAATTACTATTGGATAATAGTCATAGTACAGATCTTGTTTAGTATTTTCATTACATTACATTTCATGCATGCATAAAAAGTAAAGGTTAGCTGATGAAATTTTTTAGTAACACAATGTGAAGCAGACCACAGCACAATACAGAACTAACACACTTACGGAGGAACAAAAGTAAATTCTTCTCTAAACAGTTAGAAGAGAAGAAACAGTGTGATGTGGTTGGGTTATTGTTGACAGTAACATGACACATCCATCAAATAGCAAATGCAAATCTGAGTCGTACGCAATGAGGTCCCCAGAGTAATGCAAGCCATATGAAATAAGACAAAAAGGTCGTCTTGTTTAATTTAGTAAAATGAACTGAGATATGATAAGATTGCTCTAAGTAAATAGATGGAATGGTTAGGGGTAAACACAAGAGAAGAAAAGCTACTTAAAATAAACACCAATTTTGACCTAATAAAAATATTTCTAGATGTGCCATAAATACATTTGGGTTGGAAATTAGAAGTTGTAGTCATTGCAGGCAGAATATTTTATAAAAGCTTTCCAATAGGAGTAGCAAGGGCAATAAACCAAACTAGTTTTAAGATGAAGCATGTTTCAGAAATAAAAATGTTGTATATAAACATCTGTTTCAACTAATGCTTGCCAAAACACAGATAAGTATCCAATAAAACCTTGCCTAGTATTCCTGCCAAATTGCCCAGTGAATTGCAGGAGAGCAGAGAATTTTAGTATCCATGACTCTGAAATGACTCCTCCATGACAACTCTTTTGGAACCGGGGACTTCAGAAGTATTGAAAGCCTCAGTTTGAGAGGATTATCTGCTTTTCAAAATTCAAAAGCAATCTGGTAGCTTAGGAAGTTCAATGTTGCATTTTTAGATTCCCCTTTGTGGTGACATTTACACTGAGCTCTGGAAAATTTCTGGGTCACAAAAAAAAAAAAAAAAAAAGCATTTTCTAAACTCTCAGTCAGTTATGAGAATGAAGAGGATGAAGATTTGTTTTAAGCACTGGAACTCCCTGAGGGGAGAGAGGTAACCCTGAAAGTTTTCCTGTTCTAGCTTACTTAACAGATACTGATTTCTGGGGAGATAAGATTCCTTCACCTGACCACCACTCAAAATACAATAGAAAGGGCAGCAGCAGTTTAGATTTGGCAACTTAGGATAATCCTTACACAGAGTAAGCAGAACATTTGGCCAAATTCTCTGTGTAAGACAAACATTACAGCAGTTGATAGGCCTACAAGAACCTAGGTATAATAAAAAAAATCAGATATCAAGCAAACCTTTATAGTTTTTTCAGCAAAACCCACTACAGAGCTGGATATGTTCCCAAGGGACAGTAGGAACAAAATACCTATAGAATAAGGTCCAAATGCTTTGACAGTCTACAGCTTCTCCCAAAGAAAACCAACAGAATTTAGTTATACTGGAATTAGGTCTTCATTGACGTAAGCACTGATATGATTTAAATTTGTTACTATCTGAGAAAACCTGGTTTTCAAGAGCGCTGCACCAGGTGGCTTTGTCAATCATAAAGCCAACATCCATACCAGCGTAAATCTGCAACTGATACCATAGCATTTAGGCATGGTCCTAAGATGTGTTAGTGCAGAGTTGCCTTAGGAACAGACTTGAGAGAGACAGAGAGAAGGGATTGCCGAGAAGAACATCCAGCTTAACGGGATGCACTCAGAGCAGCGCACCTTATCCTCTGAAGTGTTGTAAGTGTTAGGGGCAGAGGCAGGAACTGGACCATGTTTCTAGGATGTTTCCAAACCTTATGGGATATGTAACTTTTCATTAAAAGAGTGTCCAGATTAATCTTTTCTGCTCCAACCATAAGGAATTTTTTCTTTTTTTGACTCAGTGCCACTGTATTGTCTAAATATATATTTGGCTCCTCATATTGTTATTTTAGACGGTAGTTTAATAACCATTTTTGTTTGGCTTTATTACCATAGGTGCAGCACTATGTTCTCATGGCATTAAAGAGCATGGCAGCAAAGTATGCTGGCTGAAATTAAAAGCTAATGAAATATTCAAATATAGTCTCTACAGCCATAGCATACTATAGTCTTTTTTTCCATACCATAGAAAGACATTGTTATACTTGTTCATATTGAGGGAAATTTTGACTTTCCAATAACAGGTATTTACTCATTTACATTCATTGGGTTAACAAAAAATTATGACCAATTTTATATGACATATTCAATGAAGGCAAAGCACTTGCAAGATTCATATGTAAATCATCAATATAGTATTTCATTAAAGAGTGGTTTCTAAATTATGCTTATAATAAAACATTAAATATTAAAGTGAATATACAAAAACAGGTTGAAAGCAAGAGGATCATAGAAATTAAAATTTATTGCTGAACATTTTGTCTCTTAAATCTAAAGGTGAGCTATAAAGGTATGTTCTGATGATTTTTTGTGATTAGTGAATTTCACTACCTTAAGTAAACCTGTTCTAGTTGTCATTATATAGAAGTAGGAGTCCTCATGTGATCAGCTGCCATGTTTCAGCTGTGTATTAGCTTTTGATTAAGCTGTTTCAAAAGACTCATAGGCATTTTCTTTCTTTTCTGCTTATAGTAAAAACACACATTTTGCGAAAAAAAACAGAGATGACAAAAATTAAGTATGTTTCTTTCTACTGTCATATTGTTTTCCCCTCTTAAGCTGCATCTAACAAAAAAAAAAGTATACATAAGCTTTGAAGAGCATTGGCTGTTGTTTATATTGTGTCTGAAAAATCACAACCCCAACTGACCTGCTAAGAAATAAATGGAGAGTAATAATCAACAACCCATTGCAAATGCCACATCAAGAGAAGATTGTGAGTGTACTTTGCTGTTAATTCTGGTTTTTATTGCAAACCAGAGAAGGGAATAGTGGTTGAAAAAACATCAGATGAAAAATAAGATGTCTTATGGTTAAACTTTATGAATATGTTATATACAGAGTTTCTAATAAAATCTAAGGCATGAAGTCTAGGAATGTTCAAAAGATTTGATCCTAACACCTAAATTCTAAATGAAGCAGCATATAAAGATACAACTCCAGAGAGCATGTAAAGTATCATACTTTACAGAAAAATCTAGGTAGCAAATAGGAAACATAATATAGATGTGAGATGATAAGACTTAGTGTAAGATCAGCAGTCATAATATACTAACTACCCACATATTAAAAACCCAACAAAATTCATGTGTCCTTGTACAAGAGAGTCTGATCAGCATTTTAGTATATGGTAGGTTGCCCCTGGCCAGCAGCCAGATACCCACCCAGCTGCTCTCACTGAACAGGAGTGGAGAAAAAATAAGATGCAAAAGCTTGTGGACAAAGATGGAGAAATCTCTTATCGGTTACTATATGGCCAAAAGAACCTCAACTTCATTCCTTCATTACCAATTCCTCTACACACCACTCTTCATCACAAACAGCACAGGGAGATGTGGAATGGGGTCTGCAGTCAGTCCATAGTAGTTCCTCTCTGCCACTCCTTCGTCCTCACACTTTTCCCCTGCTTCAGTATGAGTCTTCTCCAAGACTGAATTCCTTCAGGATAAACCAACTCCAGTGTGCTTCCTCCATGGGCCGTAGATCCTTCAGGTAATATCCACCTGCTCAGGCATGGTCCTCTCCATAGGCTGCAGGGAATACCTGCTCCCCTGTGGTCTCTTCCGGGGGCTGCAGGGGAATCTCTGCTGCAGCACTTGGACCACTTTCTCCCCCTCCTTATTCTCTGACCCTGGTGCTCACAGGGCATAATTAAGTTGAAGAAACTGTATTTATATGATGCTTTTATAAAACACAAAATAAAGTTCAAGAATCATTCACTTTTCAGGATCTATTTTATTAAGTGTGCAATGTATGACAGCATATTTATAGAAAAGAGCGAGCCTAACAGAACTTGAAATTTGAAATCTGAACAGGTCTAAAATCCTCATCAAGTTTATTAGGTGGATGAATCTGTCAGATGGTGTAGAAGACATTAATACACATTTAGAAAAAGCACCTTCATGTATGAAATTTCATTTTTAAATAAAACCGCCCTATGTGTATTTGTCTTGCTACAGTTAACCTCATTAGTATGGAGAAACAACTGTATGGTAGAAAGAGTAATCAATGTAATGGTAAATAAAAGATAATAATCTAAAAAATGCACTGTCATTCAAATATTCTTCTCTTTTTGTGAATCAACAACAACAAAAAATTATTAAATGATTTATCATCTTTTCATAATGAAGCTTCATCATTGTTGTCCGATGATAGGAATATGATGTCAGGGGTATGAATAATGTCATGAATCATAAAATAAATTAAGGTTATTATTTACAGTGAACAGAAACACAGTATTAAAAAAGGCTAATTTTATATATTTTCTGTAACTGCAATTAACCATGTGCTAAAGGCTTTTACATGCTATTCATACTCTTTTAAATTCAGGGATAGATAAAAACCTCAATGAAGTGGGTAATATCAGGGGACTGTACAATTTAATCCATGTCACATGAGATTGTGTTTGTATGTTTTCAGCCAGTAATGAAGGAGAGAGGGAATAAAAGGTTTTTTTCTACTTTGAACTCTTTTCTCCAGTAAATCTTCACCTGAAAATGTTCAAAGTCTCAATGTCACAAAAACTTGGGGCTAACCTACAGCACAGTGAAGAATGAATGTCACGTAACATGGGGAAAGTTGACATAGAAATATTTGACAGAGGAAAAGCTTGAAAGGTGAAGTTCTAGCTACCTTTAGAAATGCTGGCCTATTTCTCATACACTGTTGCTTTCTCTTTCCAGGACTCCAAACAAATCTGAAATTTCCTGCATTGCAGAGAAAACACTGTTGCAGTCTAAAACAGAGAAAAATATGAAATCAGGACTGTTATACTAAAGACAAAAAATGTGCAAGGGAAGACTTGTCTTCCCCACCTCCCATAACCTTGGGAAGAGGAAGACCTAAGTTAAACTATTTGCTTAAAGTCAGCTATGTGGACTGAAAAAAGTCACTTAAGCTTCTCCTATCTGTGTAAATGAATGGACATGCCAAGAACGAAAGCCTTACTGCATACTTAGACTGTCATCAGTGTCAATAGTCCTCATTTTGACAGCTGTTGCAGTGACAATTGTGCATATGGAAAGAATCTGAAGGAGAACACTGGCTTCACCAAAGGATACGATCCCATGAAGTTGGCCTACAACAACCTTCCTCATTCTTCAAACTGGGTTGAGAAACAAAGGCTATGTATAACACTATAGTTGTGCAAAATAAATCCACTCTAAAAGAAAAGGTTAATATATGTATTCATGGGCACACACACATACACACAAAATGTATATTCTAGGGAGTTTTTACTTGAGACAATTGCACTTCTAAGAATGTTGCTCTGCTATGAGAAAATGGATAACGAGTTTCTGTTCTACTGCCTGAGAAAATTCAAATGATAATTTGCTTCCAATTTTTTATTATAAGTAAAAGCAATTAATTTTCTTCTTATTTTTCTTGGAAATTTAATTTTATGTCTTCAAAAAAGGACACCATTCATGTGTTAATTCTTGCTAGTTTTGCTTTTAATTCTTATTTTTATAAATTTTCCCCTTTGACTTTAAGCATTACTTTTCTTGATGATAAGTCTTATGAAAATTATTAAAATGACAGAACAAATGACTATGAGAAAAGATTGTGTAATTTGGCCTTCTGAAAACTGTGGGATATTGCTACAGTACTTTTACAGTAGCTAGCAATATTTGGATGTACCTCTAATGTAATGAACTCAGAGGACAGAAACTAACTTACTAAAAACATATCTCCTCCCTCATTTCATACAAGGACAATGAAGTGCAATTTTTAGAAATGTTACATTTTTGTAAACAAAGTGGTGTATTGCAGTCTTGTCTCCCCATCTCTGTTCATTGTCAATTTCCTTCATGCACTGTTACACATCTTATTTATAGAATGAGATAGAAAAGCAATAGAAGTTTAAAAGAGTACCTGCAACTGCATGGAAGGCAGTGCAGCAGTTGAAAAAGATTCTGTGGCATTACCTCCAGACAGAGTACTATTTCTACTCTGCAATTAGTGTTATCAAATCTGACCTGGGCACTGCACAGAGCATCATAAAACTTAAATTCCACATCTAAATTATAGAGCAGAAGTAGCCTATGGCCTTAGCTTGAAACTAAATTTACCAACTGTCAACTTTGTTTAGCAAGTAGTGCATCCTAAAAGCTGGCTCTGGGTAATCTATACTGATTGACCCAGTAAGAAGGAGGGAAAGGGGGAATGTATGGCCTATGCCTCAGAATTCCTTGGGCTGTACGTATATAGATATCCAGAATATGTAGGAACCCCAGAATTCCGTCTGACTGTGTTGCCTCAAGGGCCATATGCCTTGTACCATTTATTTGTATCGAGGTCACGTGGCTGACAATAAAGAGGCAAGAAACCCTGGGGTCCTTCCTAAAAAATGAAAGGCAATAAAGACAGTTAGACATTTAGGCATTTCTAAATTAACTATATTCATTCTTTCAAAATGTTTTAAAATTAATTTTATTTCCCTAAAATAGTTTTTTTGTTTTGTTTTTTTAATCCTTACTTTTTTGTTCCAAAAGAGAACCCCTTTTTCACAGAAATTATGATATTTGGTTAGCTGCAGTAATTATCCCTAAAAACATATCATCACTCTTCAGAAGCAACCTGTTCCTCCTACCCACCCTTATCACTCATGCTTAGGTGTTTCCAGATGAGCTGACACGTTGGAGGAATTCAACAGTTACAGACTGCCTCCAGCTCAGTCAAGCTCTTAAATTACTCACTCTGTTTGTGTGGCATTTCTCATATCCACAGGGAGATCCTGTAAGCTGGCCCAGACACTATGAAGTAAACAACATTTGGCTTCTGCGCCCAGCTCACCCTGTCTTCTCCATGCTGTGTCCAGCTACACAACTGTGCTCACCTTTTTGGAGATATGTCTTTTTTTTTTCCCCTGTTATGTAGGAGGAATTTGTTCTGTTGCCATTTTTGCTGCTGTCTTTTCAGGCCTTATTTGTTTTATGAGAAACACTGTTGGTTCCAAAACAGCACTCTGGCTATTTGTATGGGCCATATTTCTCTTGCAAATAGCTCACTTCTAATAAATATCAGACTTAAAATTTCAAATTCAGGAACAGAATCCAGCAAATTCTGCATGCAAAGGAGTAATGAACCTTACTATATCAAGCCCTCAACTTCTGTTTGGCCTATAGTACCTCTTCCATAAGGTGATAAGTCCTGATATGAAGTTCCTTACATAACATGAAATTCACCACGTCTCTAAAAAAATTACATTTGGCATTAAAAACTTGTGTTTTATTTTCTCCCCATATTTTAGCTTCACTTTCAGTCTTTGAATCCAAATGATGTTTCTTCTGACAAGTTAAGGAATTATTTTCAGTCAGAAATCTGTCCCCTATGCAAGTATTTAATTGATCAGGTGGCTTGATATTCAGATAAACAGTAGTTCAAAATTCCTTACTCTCAATTTAAAGCATACAGGTCAGAATGTATGAATGTTTGCACATGCTGACTGTGAAAACAGGTTATTTCTAGATTTTACTGTGGTTTGGGGGGTTTTGGGGGGAGGATGAAGTGGGGAAGAATCCTTATATTCTATTGGCAACCTTTTGAAGCTACTGATTACTCAAATGAACACAATGGGACTTATCAATAGTTTTTATAATTATTACATATTTTAGCTATTTCTGTGACTATTCTTTTGTTCATACATTCAAAGACCAGATTAGAACACCTGCTAATCATGCTGGGACCTGATATCTAACTGACTGTCTGCGGTTCTCAAATCCTTTCCACAGTTGCTACTTGCCAGAATATACTCTTCCATTTCATATCCACAAAGCAATCCACAGCAGATACATTGTCTTCCATTTGGGTCTTATAAAACGTATAAACTTAACTCAATACACAATGCAGACTGGTTTATACTATTTATGTACACCCTGCATTATTAATTATTCCTTCAACATATTTCATCCCAAAATTTTAGCAAGACTATATTATTTGTTTTTCTTTTTGGATAGACAATAAATCTCTGGGTAATCTCAACAGGAAATATCTGACAACAGTAGTAAAACAAAACAAATAAAATGCTGATTTTTCAGAATGTTGTTGATCTTGCCCTTTTCCCCAGTGGTAGCTCCACAAGTGCTTTGACTTCTATATAAATATGACAGAATCTAAAATTAATAAATCCTACAAATGCACTTATTTCACCTAGTTTTACTTTCTTTGCAACAAGACAAGCAACACACACAAAAAAGCATACTTTAAGAAGTTCTCTTAAATAAAAAAATATAGAAGAAGGCTTATAATGCATTGGGAAAATACATTTCATTTATACACTTAAGCTAAATCATTAATTCACTATTAAGCCTCATTCAGCTCTACTGTTAACTCCTGGGAAGCTCCAGGATATCTATGGGGATCCATTCAGACATTGTTAATTTTGGGGTTTGATCACAACTTTACTATAATTATACTTAGAGTTGCTACTATAGTACAGCTATAACAATGATACACATACATATCAATCAACTTCTGGGAAATTATAATATCTTTATGTATATGCCTCTTCTAAGCAAAGAAAACTGATGTTCCTATGGAACTGGTAATGTTTTCCAACAGTACTGAGTACTTTTGTCTTGAAGATGATACCTTTTTATTAAGAATATACAAATCTTTAGAATTCTTAAGTTTTACAATTTCTTCCTTTGTTTCTCACTACAACTGTTAATGTCCACAATGATAAAAACTACTAAAGCTATTCTAATCACATGGACAAGTCATATCTTTAAACTGGCATGAACTTGCTGAATTAATTTGAAGTTAGTTTAAACCTGTGACATAAAAAGACCTAGTCCGATACTTATAAGACAATTTAAATGCCCTTTCTATAAACATTATTTGCTTATTGGTATCATTCTGCTTTATTCCATATTATTTTTATGTCATTGGATTAGATGATCAGGTAGTAAGATGGACA
>NW_010311690.1:0-1518 GCF_000700745.2 Antrostomus carolinensis
AGGTTTGGTTGACTTCCAGACATGCTGTGGGGTGGTTCACTCTTCCTTTTGTTCAGACCTGTGAAAAAAGGAATTTAAAAAAATGAAGATACAGGTAGGAATGTTACCCCTCCCTTCACAAGAGAGAGCTTTGGGGGGGATTGTCTCAGTATTCTCATTTTCAGGTCTTCATTTAGATAACGTGAGTCCCCCTAACTCCATGGAAGTCAAAAAGGTTTATACCAGAGCCTTGGCACTCTATAAATTCAATCTTAGGAGCAGTGTTTGAAGTTTGAAGCCCTCCCTCTTCCTGCTAGCTCAGATTTTCTGCTGCTGTGCTTTTTTTCTTTATGCCTGAGCACCTTGCTGACAAGTGCTAATAACAAAATGCCAAGAGAGGGTCCAGTCGGAGTTACCACACATTAAACATTCTGAACTTGTCCTTTTGCTCATAGATTGTGCATAATTAATAATTAAACGGTTTCAGTTGTAATGGGTTGACCTTCTTGAACTGTTCATTATTCACAAGGCAAAGGCATCACTCAAACTTTTTTTCCTGTTGCCCTTCCCCGTTCTCACTGTGTGTGCACAGTTCTGCTGGTTTTGAGGAATCAGAGGCTGATCTTGTCTTCTCCTGCAGCAGATCCTGGTTGTGGAAATGTTGTTTGGATGCTTAGGGCAATAGCCAGGCTTGGGAATAAGCTGCCTGGGGGTGTAAGAGGCCAATGGTACATTGACCCTCCCAACCATTTGTGTGTTTACTGCTGTTTTAGCAGCACCCCCGATTATATTGGGGTCTCCAGTATATTAGTTTAAAAAATATGGTATTTAATGAAAATGAAAGAGCCATTTCCTAGTTTAAAATGAGTGTACCTGTTCCTCACACCTTTCAAGTCTTGGTTTTCTGCTTTTTTTTTGCCTCCGTAGTATGATTTCACTGCAGATGAAATAAAATATGGGTGCAGGTGGGTAAAATAAACCAGCAGTGTGTGACTGCAGCCTGAAGGCCAACTGTATCCTGGGCTGCATCAGAAGAGGGGTGGGCAGCAGGGTGAGGGAGGGGATTGTCCCCCTCTACTCTGCCCTTAGGAGACCTGATCTGCAGTATCAGTTGGGGCCTGGAGCCCCCAACACAAGAAAGATGTCAAGTTGTTGGAGCAGGTCCAGAGGAGAGCCAGGAAGATGATCTCTCTGCTGAAGAAAGGGTGAGGGAGCTGGGCTTGTTGAGCTTGGAGAAGAGGAGGCTCCGGGAAGACCTCATTGCTGCCTTCAAGTACTTGAAGGGATCTTAGAAACAGGAGGGAGAGCGACTTTTGACAAGGGCAGAGAGTGACAGGACAAGGGGAAATGGTTTTAAACTGTGGGAGAGGAGATTCAGGTTGGATATTAGGAGGGAATTTTTCACCTAGAGGGTGGTGTGAGACACTGGAACAGGTTGCCCAGAGAAGCTGTGGATGCCCCATCTCTGGAGGCATTCAAGGCCAGGTTGGATGGAGCCCTGGGGAGCCTGATCTAGTGGCTGGGAACCCCGTCCAAACC
>NW_010311690.1:1586-2881 GCF_000700745.2 Antrostomus carolinensis
TCAGGCCATTGGAGTGCAGCTGGACCCTTCCCTACCCTTACAT
Source organism: Antrostomus carolinensis (assembly GCF_000700745.2). Taxonomy (NCBI): domain Eukaryota; kingdom Metazoa; phylum Chordata; class Aves; order Caprimulgiformes; family Caprimulgidae; genus Antrostomus; species Antrostomus carolinensis. Next base: position 1,630 of record NW_010311690.1, read on the forward strand.
CAGATCTGACTGTATTGCATCACACAGTGTAGACTTGGTAGACACACGTGTAGCTTTGCTTTATTTCCTCATCTTCCCATCCCTTTGCATCTCAGCCAAAGTCCAGGGAGCTTCAGGATGCAATATAGGATGGATTTATTTTGTGCAGTTTGGGAAATTTTTTGGTTTATACCTGATACGACGACAGTGTGATTGCTCAGGTGGCGGAGGTAGGAATAGCAATGCTTTCTCTCATTAGAAATAACTCGGGTACAAAATATTCTCACTTTCCTACTACTCAAGTTGTCTTGAATAGAACAACAGCAGAAATTGAAATATTTTGGTGGTTGGTTTCCCTGGGTAGATATCATAACTTCATGGGTGTTTTTCTAACTAAAGTAAAATGCAGCATGAGGCAGCTTTTCTGTCTTAACCTTTGGAAGCAGTTGATGGTCCATACTTCCCTGGTTCAACTAAAACCAAAACCTGCCTCCTTCTCCCCTGTCTTACCTATGTTGTGAAGTAACAATTGGCTCCTATGTACAGGAGTGAAATTAAAGTTTTTATCTGTGCTGATCTCTTTGCCCTCAAACACGTTTCCCAGCAAATACTTTCTTGAGATTGATGCGCTTGCAGCTTGTCAGGCCCCTGGCCAATAAATTTGTGGGATCCAGTTTAAAATCCTTGGGGAGACTGTATCAAAGCATCTAGTTTTCATACTGGTGTTCATCTCCACACACCCACCCACCCAATCTCTTCCTGAGCTCCTGAGATCAAACCAAGACATGGCTGTGACTGACAGGTCTATAGAAGGGAGTAGACCTGGATGGGCTTGAAATACCTGTATTGTACAGAAAAATACGCCCTCCAAAAAGTAGCATTTAACATTTACTTTCATCCAAATGACATTTTCTGGCATGCTTACGCAGGAGCACCTCATCTCCTGGCTGTGCTGCAGTCCAGGAGCTGCGTGGTCGAGGGGTTAATACTGACTTTGGAGCAACTTCTTCCCTTGCCTGCAGGAACCCTGATGCCAGCTTGGCTTGGGGTTGCCAAAGTTGAAATGCTGGTGGCTTCAGAGCTTCATCAGCTCTCATAATGAAGTTTCACTCTATTACGGGAACCGTCATCTCTTTGTGATTGCAGAAATTATCACCTACCAAATTAGTGTGAAATGCCGTAGGCCTGTCCTGCTCCCCAGCATCATGGACTGAGCCGAGCTGGCAGCCCCCTTAGAGTGGTGATTGTCAGAAGCTCCTCACTCACATTTTAC
>NW_010311690.1:2923-13157 GCF_000700745.2 Antrostomus carolinensis
CGGGGATCATTTTCAAAAACCATCTGTAATATATGCCCAAGGTATTTCCTACCTGCTCTGCTTGGGATCTGTCCCACCTTCAGGTGCAAATCCAGGAAGGACCAGGGGAAAATGATGGGAAGAGGCCAAAGCAGCTGGGCTCTGCGATAAGCAAGCCTGACATTTTGCTCCATGTTTTCTGTATTAATACAGATAATTTTCATCTGCGGTTCTTTGAAGTGGAGAAAGTTTAATTGCGCTGCTTATTTCCTTGTGTTCCTTTCACTCTCCAGTGGAAACCTTCCTATATTGATGTCATTTATAAGTTTAGAAACAATAACCTCTCCCTCACCCGGTCGAAGTTCAAAGAGAATTTGGGCCATGTTCTATCAAACACTCCTTGTATTTAATAGAAGTCTTTGAAAATTGTAAAGCAATTTTGGCTTCTCCTTTTACTCTTCAGTTACTTTTGATTTAATTGTATTTTCCAGCAGTTTCCAATTGTTTGAATTGGAAACAAAGCCTTAATAAGAGTTCTAGTTAATTTTCTGTCTTGTAATTACCGATCTCATTTTTCTGATAATTGGCCACAGCAATTATATGTATATTTACTAATCACATAGGAGGCTCTGCAGTTGTGTCTATCTGCCACCATTGATAATGGCACACACATTGCAGAGGTGCTTTTATCATCTTCTTTTTTCCACTACATCAAAGCTATTTCCTCGCGTTCTCAATAATGAATACATGCATGCATTTGACACAGTTGTGTGCTAGAGAAATTGTTTGGCTCCCACCAAATGCTGCACGCTCTGAGTTTCTTGCCTGCAGCGCTGGAAGGTTGTATGTAATGATATATTGCTCATCCAAATGGCCAAAGCACTCCAAAGCACAGTGAGATTAAAATAAGTCATTCCTTTGTTAATTTAAATAGGTGCATGTATCATACTTTGCGGGGTACTTTGTGTAGGGATGTCAGGGAGGAAAAAAGCCGCCGAAAGGTATTTTTAATAGCAAATGAGAATAGATGAGAATGGAGTCATTTGCAGCTGCCTGTTTTATGTGGCTCTCTTGTTCCAACTGTAGGTCTAATGAGATGACACTGTTAAAGTACTCTGCAGTGTAATTTCATTACATCCTGAGCTGTTACACTATAAACACAGTGGAGCTCTCTGTCATTCTTGGAAAAACTCCTAAATTCGTAAAAACCCTTCTTTGCAAAATGGTGATGGTGTTTGTTCCCTCTTTGTCATTTCTGGGTTTGGTTTTTCTTTTCCTTATGCTCTTTTATTTTATTTTTTTTTTTACTTTTTATTTTTCTTTCATAAATACCAAGTGGTTATTTTCTACCACTAGACTGGTAAATCTGTTTTTTTTTTTTTTTCCTCCTCTTAAAAATTCTTTTGCCTTTTAAATCTAGAACAGACAGCGGATGAGGACAGCCTCTAAAATGAATAAGTGTAAATAAACATGAGTGTAAATAAATAGCAAATGCAGTGAAAGAAACAAAGGTCAACACAAGAATAATTTCACAGCTCTTTGTTAATTACAAGACCATTTGTGTGTTACTTAAATAATCATTAATTTCTCATTTACACTTTCAAAAAAAATTCCTTTTTACCCTGTGGCTATCATTGTCCTTTTTTCACCTCCCCTCAGTGTCTTTCCACATGTTTTTACCCATTGTGTAATACTCATTAGTTGAAATTCAGTGTTTTCTAACACATTCTCAGAAGAATTTATACCTTTCTCCTTTAAATTCTCTGTGTGAAATGGGGGCTTTGTCGCTTCTTTTTTGTTTGTTTGTTTTGGTGTCGCTGTTAAGATTACTCTCCTTCTAAAAAAAAAAGATAATAATAATAATAAAAAATTATCTTTTCTCCTTCTGACTGTGCTTCTTGTTTCAATCCAATCCCAGGAATCGCCCGTCCTTCCAGCCGGGGAGTTCTCCGAGCCATTTGTACACTTCATCACTCAATGGTAAGCTCAGTTTGCAAACATGCCATGCCCTCAATGTAAATGATACATGCCATTAACTCTGCAGCTCGGCGAGACCTTATGGCTTTCCTTGCATCCTTTCGGAGAGAAGAGGGACTTGGGGGCCTTGGGCAGATGGGGCAGCAAAGCTAAGCAAACTGTTTAAATTATGTAAACGTTATTTACACAAAGGGTCGTAAAAGTACTTACAAGGGGTTTGTTGGTTTGGGTTTTTTTTTCCCTGTTTTAATAAACCTGCACTAAATGTGGGTGCAGTCTTGTGTACTGAGGCTCTTAAGAATTCATCTAGGGGGAGGGGGTAAAGAGGCCACAGAGATTCGTGTGTATAATATAATTATTCAGGACTTTTTAAAATATTACTTATCAAATTGCCTCAATATTTAGAAAGGTGAGTAGCCTTGATTAATTCACTGGCTTTTCAGTAAGTAATTTTTACTGAGAGTCGTATTTTATAACACACCACTGGGTATATTTTCTTTCCTTAAAACTGAATAGTTCATTGAAAACCTTTGAAATTAAAGGAGAACTGGGGAGAGGAGGAATTTGGAGCATAAAGGATACAGTTCTTGAGTGGCTAGAGAATTAAAAATCTTGAGGGTAAGCTATCCTAAAGAAACAAAGTGAAAGGAAAATATGATTTTTTTTAACTGTCTTGTCATCCTCCCACCCCCCCAAAAAAAAGAAGCAGTCATTTATGCGGGGCAGAAGACACAAAAAGCTTGAATTTTGCACAAATACGCTGCGTTTGACGGAGCAGCATCCGTTCTGCAAACACACTTCCAGGGCTGGATGCTCAGCTCTGCTAAATCAGATGGAGCCATCTCAGCGTGTGCCACTGCCGAGAGGGAATCCTGCCTCAGGGATGTGTCCTCGGTGAAAACAAGGCACTCAAAGCCCTTGGCCCCACGTGTCAGTTGGGCTTCACAGCACTTTTAGGGTCTCCACTGTATGGCAGGGTCACCCCAACGACAGTCGCCTGATAACATTGAATGTTTTGAACCCGTAACGTAGGAGAAAGTACCTCAGAGGACTGCTGTAGTGTGTAACAAATAATACCAGACACAAAAAGCGGTCTGATTATCGGTTAATTAAAGGAACTAAATAATTAAAGTTTGTGTAACAGAGGCCTCCGTGTTCAATAGTTTCGGTTTACAAAGAGCAACGCTATTTGGAGGGTTCCGCAGCTGCGCGTGCGGGGGGCTACGCTTTTTATTCCTTGCCAAAAATTGATGACAGACTGCTTTAAAAAAACAAAAACCCAACAAAACAAATCCTCATTGAGGCAGAGGGAGGGCTAACCTGTGTTAAAATTTCCACAGATGTCAAACTGAAGCATAACTGATGGTGGCTAATAGCCTTGTTTTCCCTGAGGACGCAGCTACTTTGGACTGTCAGATTAGAACTGCTCCCAACCTACTCGTCAGAGAGCTCGCGTTACTGGCTAACGCCGGCGTTATTTGAGGTGCCTGTTAGTTATTTGTAGGGAAGGTAAATTGTATGGTTAATACCTCCAGTGGACAGTGCAGATCATCTAGTATTTTAGATATCACGTTATATTGGCTCTACTTTTTGGTGGGAGGCGTTACTGCTTTAAAAAAGCAAAGAAAAATAAGCTATATGCTATTTAAGCAATCGATTCTGAAGAAATATGAGAGATATCGAGTGAACGGCGGATCAGACTTTATGACTTTATGCCAATTACGCCCTAAACGCGGGCTGTTTGGATGCAATCCAATTAGTCAGTAGGCAGCTCCTGATGGTCACCTCTGTGCCATGTTATTGTGTTCCTTCATGCAGCTAAGCACAGCCTTCAATAGCTAATTGCACCTGTTGCACAGAAAACCAGGACTATTTGGATGAGAAACATGATCTTATAAACAGGTTAATGCTGCGTAATGAACTATCACCCTGCAGTGTAATGGAAATAAATGTGAAAAAATTAAGGTAGAAACCCCAGGGTATTGTGCGTTTTCCTGAAGCTGCGTAGCGTTAGAGTTAAATTTCCCACCTGTTTGGATCATACTTTGTGTTGAGCTATGTAATAATCCCTAGCAAAATGAGAATCAACTCCTGAACTGACTGCTTTTCAATGATCTCTAGATTTACACACTTTCCTGGTTACAAACAGCATAGCCCCCTATATCCCATAAGGGAGGGAAGGGAGAAATCCATTAACTTTTTGGCCACTGTTAGGAACCCTGCCTTCCGTAGACACGTGCTAAAGTTAAGAAACACATTGAAATTCTTCACTCTGTTTTAAAAGAAGATATTTTCAATATTTAAACAAGTAGAATAAATGAGCAGTTGTTTATATATGGACATTTTGTTTTATGACACGCAGCATGAAAAAGCAACCCAAGGAAAGGCCAGCACCTGAAGATTTAATGGTAAGTGAAAGTGTCTTTGTCTGTGAATACTTTTTATTCATGTATATAGAATTGTATCCATTTTTTTCTGCATTTTTAAGCATGTACAAACTTAAATCAAAACTCTTTCTGGCTTGTGCAGCAACTGAGTATTTACAGAGAGCACTCCAACCAAAGTGGAATTATGATCCCACTGGAGTTAATGGCTGTTTTGCTGTTACCTTCGTCATGGCCAAACCTTCGTTTGTGATTTTGGGGATTTAATACAGAACTTTCACAGCCAGTAGCAAGTTTCAAACCACTTTGATGCTTAATACAGAGTTTTTTTGGTTTGTATGTCCAGGGATTACAGCTCAATGTAGGTCACTCCTTGTCGTCATTTGCTAGTCTTCACCTTTCAAAAGCTGAAGATTGACAACAAGGGGTATGGTCAAATTATTGTATTTTTAGTGAAATGCAGGAGCTACTTTTTTCACTTCTATTCATGTAAAATGAAATTAGATTGGCTACAGAAGGTTGAGTTAATATGTAGCTTCAGTCTGTCCGTAGGAGGGACAGAGGACGTAGAATTCCATGTTGGAATTTCAGCTCAGAGACCAGTTCTTTGGCTTGCAGTTGTCATTTCTTCGGTAAGGCAATAATAGGTTACCTGCTCTCAAACTGGTCCCTTGTGGCTGTGCATTTAGTGCAGAGTGCTGTTTTCACTGGTTTTGAGCAGCTAGAAAAATACTGTATCAAACGACTATTATAAATATTTACTGTCACTTACATTGTAGATAAGAGCTGTAGTCCCCTCTGACTCGCATCAAGTATCTTTGATTATTGTTTCATTACTTGTCTTCATATGCTATGTTTCCTGTAACTTGGAGGTTCATGTAAAATCATCATAATTTATTTTCTGTGCATTAGGTATCTAAGAATTAATTTAGCAAGATAAGGACACATTACATCATCTCATTTCTTGCTTATGTGCTGCGAACTACAAGTAGAATAAACAAGTGTTTCTATTGCAGCTCATCTCTAGTTAAAGGCTGATCTCTGAAGATGCCCTGGGGCAGATATCTCACAATCCAGACTAGTCTCAATTTAGATCCTGGTTAGTAAAGTATTTAACTGTGAATCTAATTTTAAGGATATTAACTTCAGTAGATCTGCATTTGAAGTTAGGCACCTCCTTAAATACCTTGGTAAAATGAGACGTTAAAGTTTATCAGAGCCCCTCTACTTTGTGGTGCTGTGAGTCTCGTAGGAAAGGCTTACGCCACTTCATTTTGTCTTTTTTATTAACTTTTGATGGTTGGAAAATTCTTGCAGTTAGTCACATCTGAGAAAACTTGGAACAGGTTCTAGAGATGTAGACACGTTTACCTTGTGCACTATTATGCTATGGCTGGATAGCTTAGCTATTAAAACAAGGGAATAGGGTTTCATAAAACCTGTATCTGTTTGTAAATGCATGTTTCAGTGATGCAATAGGCCTGCCACTTATAAATAAAACATCTGCAGATCGCACATACCCCCATAAGTATATATGTATGTTTGTAAGCAATAACACCACTCCAGGGTGTAGAGTCATAAACATGAGGCCAAAGGGTGAGTGCCTGCAGTACCAGGGAAGTGCACAGATTTATCTTTACAACTACATGCCCTGGAGTGTGCTAGTCTCCTTTTAAGGAGGTATTTTGTAAAATAATTTTAAAATTATAGCAGCTGAGGAAAAAAAAAAGCAGAACAAAACAAAACCACAACCTTCCTACTTTTTAAACAAAATCCTTTGTTTAATGCTTTTTTTTTTCCCCTCATGCTACTTTCTATTCAATTATAAATGAAGTTACAACAAGAAATACTAAAGCCTGGAGTAGACTACTGCTGAGATAAAGAAGTGACCCAGTCCTTGCCTGCAGTGTGGCTGACCCTCATAAACTGCCCTAAATTCTCTCCTCCAGCCTGATGGGCTCCGAGCACCCCGTTACCTTTCTGTGACAGCCTCACTGTTAGCTCAGTGCTTGCTCACCAGTCAAGCCCTTTACATTCTTGCACTTACCCAGTCTTGTCAAGGAGCACTTTAGTTATAAAACTCGTATGCACGTATGTATTAGCATATATATGAGCACACACATAATGTATCTATATAGACACAACCTTATCTGTACATGCATATACATACCTCTATGTAAATCACCATATTTTGTTGGAAAACCAGATCAGAACAAAAGCTGCTAAAAGCTGTTTGAATTTTAGAACATCCTTTCTAATTCCACGTCATCCCTTTCTGAAACCTCTGTTGTAATTCTGATGGATCTCTCCCTGTTAACTCTTGGAGTGGGTAGAGTGATGCGGATACTGTCAGTGAAATCCTGGGTTTGTCAAGGTCAGCTTATTGTTGGTTTAGATGAGAGCAGGATTTCACCTTGTTCATTGGGTTTTGGAGGGTTTTTTTCTTATTTAGAAGAAATGCACCAGCAAGGATGAAAGGTGTAACACGTAATCATCGTTAGCTCCAGACAAAACAGTGGAGTGCAGGCTTTCTCCCCTATGGACATGAACTGTACTGGAAGTGACTATTTTGTAACCAATTTTGTATAATTAAAGACCGAAAGCAAAATAAAGGGAGCAGAACATCAATCTTTTTCTACTCTCCTGATAATCGGTGAATTGTTAAATGCATTTTAAGAGCCGACTACTGATAACCTGGAGTACCAGACTGGCAACTCCAGCGAAGTCACGGGGTTACATCAGGGATGGATTTACCCTGTCATTTTAGGAAGCCCTTTTTTATAAAAGTCACTGGGAACACTTTGCTAGAAAATAGGGCCAAAGCCAAGGATTGTATGAAATTCCTGGATAAAGTCAGGCTTTCTAGTGCCATAGATATCCTTGTGCAAGCGAACACCCAATTTCCATGGCAGCTGGTATAAATCCAGTTCCTGTATTTGCACTTGGTCACTAGGCATAGAACATTGGTACACTGGATAGACAGAACATTGGTTTCTCTGTGTATATATAATCAACGATTGAATTGTTTCAAAGTATTTCAGATTAACAGACTTTTTCCACAGGAGTGGGGAAAAAAAAAAAAAAGAAAAAGTAATTTCAGTAATTTCACCAAGCAATGAGAAAATTGTCCATCCTGGGAAAGGAACCATCTTTATAATTCACCTGTGATTATTCTGAACCTTGTGCTTACTGTGTCTGCTCTTTTGTCTCCAGTTTGTTCCCTTTTAAGAAGAGAAAGGCGTACAGTCAATTAAATTGAACGTACTCCTGTTTCAGCACCAGGGAACTCTGCACAACATCTTAGCATATTCCTCCGTCTCTTTTCTCTCCCCTTCCAACAAGAAAAGGAAAAACTCAACAAGTCATCTGTATAAAGATTTTTTTAATTATTTTTTTTTCCCCCCATGAACTTCCTATTTTCATTTAAAACATGGAATTTTCTGGCACTGCAAGCCTGGCTCCCAGGGAAGTGCAGACACACGCGTGTGTGTAGCAATCGCAATGCGGTGGTAGGGGTAAGGTTTAAATTCCTGCTTGTGCCGCGTGCCTGGGTAGGCATCCGCGGGCTGGTTTGGCTCGGGAAGCTGTAGATCTGACTGTATTTACGGTATTTTTCAGCAGCTTTCCATTCTAAGCTCTATTTAATGGAATCTATGCATAGTAAGTAATCAGGTCAGAGAGAAGCAACATCCCCTGTTTGAGATCAATCGCTGGCTAATACTTTATCTAGGCCACTTTATTATCTCATGCTGATTCCATTCCCATTCTCCTCCTCCTTTGTAGCATGCACTTCAGCTGTGGTAAAAGTACGTATCGCATACATATTAAAAACATATACCCATTCTATCTGTATGTAAATGTGTGAGACACAGCTGGATATTGCAGGAGTTTGATTTACTAATAGTTATTATCTGTTCTAGCTGTTCAGAGGCAAAGAGAGTTTCAGAAAACAAGCTAGCGCAGAAATTGCCTTTATGATATCACTATCCTGCTTTGGTAATTGTTTAAAATCTCTTCTTTAGCTGGAAGCTTGGCCTTTTATTTTGCAGATTGTAGGCGCTTTTCAGAAAGCTGGCAGAATTGTTCAAGTCTCTTGTTGAGTTGGTTTTTTTTTTGTTAGTCTAGCATTGAACTCTACTGTGCTACATATGGCTATTCAAATAAAAAGCGATTTAGTTCAAGAAATTATATTTGAAATACAAAAAGTCAAGCATGTAGCAGTATTTCCCACGGATATGTAAAAGTACAATCTTTAAGATGCTGCTTGGATTTCTCGAGGAAAGTATTGGGTAAGGAGGGGCAATGCCTTCGGCCAAGGATACAGTCGCCTTCTGCACGTGATTACTTTTGCACAGATATAATAAATTTTGTTCAAGTTTCCATATTTTAAACACGACTACAAAGCTTTTCTCCTTGTTTAAAATTTAAATTACTGATGGCTTTTATATTGTTTGGGTTTTTTTTAATTCAGATCATATGATAAATTGTACATCATCTGTGTCAAAACCACTGACCTGCTGGAAAACATGTTTTTCTTTGGAGTTTTTAAATTTTATTTTATTTTAATGTCTGGTGCAATTTTGAAATTTCCCATTCCTATGCATCCAGCAATCCCTCTCTGTTTCAGGAATGGCATTTAGACCAGGCACCCTGATCTCATTAGCTACAACGGGCATTTTTTCAGATTGATCGTTTGTTTGTATATTTAAATGCATTAAGATATGTGACAGGATATTACAGACTCTCACAACTGGGTTCTGGCTGGCTGTCCCCCACTCTTGAACAAGTATAGGAAATTAAAAATGTGGAACTTTTTGAGTAGCTGTATTTTAAGTAGTTATATTCTAGAGAGTCTGGACAGTAGCATTTCTTACCAGGTAGAGGTAAACTTCTTGGCAATTGGTTGTGTTAAACCATTGTTTGTGGCTCTTAGGAAATAATTTTATGAATTAAACACATGGAGGATCAGCATAACCCTACCTGGATTTTCAGATAAACCTTCAGAATAAAGCCAATAAAATCCTGCCCCTGAGGTTTGCCAATAAAAGAGATTTCCCCCAGCAGCTCACTTGGCTTTGCGTTGTAGCAGTGGCATCACTGACTGCGATGGCTGCACAGGTTGGGTTTTTTGGTGTTGTTAACTTTTGAGAAAGACCAGAAGGGTGTCTGCACTTTGCTTTTCACAAACACATCCCGTAGATTTTGTGAAGACAGCTTTACAGATATATGTTTTCTGTCTGCATCTATCTAGATGTTTATGCATCGTTGCTGGATCACGGTGAGCCAAGAATTTTCCCTCTTTGGCTACTTATAAGCATTGGGGGTTTTTTTCCTGACCCAGTGTAGGATCTATCAGTGGTGATTTGTCCATCATAAAATTGTCCGTGCTTGAACCTGTGATGGATAGCTTTGTTTGCAAACATTTAGACTGTCCTCTGTCACAATGATCCCAGTTATTCACCCCATGACAAGCAGAAATTCTGACAGACACCAAAACACATGCCAGATGTGAAGAAAAGGGCTCTGTCCTGGTTTCCAAAGGAAAAAAGTACAGAACCAAATATTTTAGCTGTTGTAAATATGTTAAATATTAAACTCTATCTTCAATCTATCAGTTCAGATATGCAGTGGAGGAGTTCTGGATCAAATCCCAGATACACTGGAGGCAATGTCAACATTTATATTGACTTCCTTGATGGTAGGATTTCACACTAGGGCTCAGGATGTTCTTGTGTTCATCATCTTTCTTAATCAGAGTAGCTCAAGAGTTGGAGGAAGAAAACCCCAAAAAACCCCCAAAAATGTATTTTTTCAGGTGGCTGCATTGCTCAAATTCTTCTCCACTCAGACGAAATGGGGAAAGGTGGGTTATAGATCTTCTCCCTTCTCTCTTT
>NW_010311690.1:13185-17098 GCF_000700745.2 Antrostomus carolinensis
TGTTCTTAGGGGTTTGATTTGCTCTTCTTTGTCACTTGAGAAATCAGCTATCGAAATGGAGAAATACTTCTATTTCTATCAGTGTCACTAAATCCAGCAATTACAAAAGATGAGGAGGATTGTGACATGGTTAACTTGCGAGCCTTAGTTTGAAGGTGTTACATTCATTCACTGTCTTCTGCAGTCCCATTGCTCATACAACCACTGAATGTGGACGTCTGACTTTCTCTTTCTAACATGCCCTAAATACACTAGCACAATATACTGGCACTTTCCAGTGAAACGTGGCAAGAAACAACTTGAGTTGGCTCGAAGAAGTATTGAAAGTCTAAGGAAATTGGACAAAAACAAATTGGCGATGGCTTAGAGTGATACAGTTAATATTTTTTTGTTACTTGAGTCTCCTGGGCTTTGCAGTTTAATTTGAGCAAATGTTTCATTTGGCACTTCTGGTTGTTCTGTAGTTCTCCAGACTTAGAGACAAATATTTACATCTCGCTTGTTTTGTTAGCAGAACTGTGAATCTTTCACTTGTGATACATTGAGAAGTTGTGCATTTGTCTTGTTGGTATTTTCATGTCAGCTGTCTTCCCTATGTATTTATTTAAAATAAAAACAACCAAAAAAATCTGTTAATGGTTCCAAAATAAGAGCCATATCTTTAATTTGCAGAATATTGTCCATCCTGTTCATTCCAAATTCATTAAGGAATTTGCTCTAGCAGGTGACTGTTGACATCTATGTACGATATTTATTTGTATAATAAAACTGGAATTTTAAATTGATTCAAACACACTGCATGGATTAAAATTGCTGGCATTTGGGTTGTACCAGCTACTTGTGGGTCTGCCTTCTGATTAGCACCTCAAGACATTCCTGCAGTATTAAATAAGAGTAATAATTGCCTATGAATAAGCGGAGTATAAAGCAGGAGATACAGATACGGCTTCTTAGTGACCTGTGTGCATTATGCCTCAAATCCCTTAATCAGATTTGTGCCGGTTGATTCTTGCATCCGCAGAAATTCAGCTGGAGGATCAGGGCCTAAAGTAGTAAAAAATCAATTAATACTACTTTCTAATTTGTGTGGTTGACAAAAAAAAAAACCCTGCATATAAATAGGGGACATTTTTCTACTTAAGAGGGCCGCGCTGAAAGATTTTTAATTGGATTTTCATTGTGATTGACAGCATTTGATTATGACAGTAACTTTATTTGGCTGGACTGTTATAGCCCTCTTGTTGAAGTGGGGGGGGGGGGGAAAAAAGGGGGAGAAAGGGGGGTTTATTTTATTTTATTATTATTTTATTTCCATCAAAGCTCTTTTTTATCCTCTCAATCCCCAGCGGAGCAGCAATGCCTGTGAAAGAGCCTTTTAGCACCTTTGTTGCAGCCATCCCTGGTGATGATTGGACCCAGCTGGTAGTAGATAGGAAAATGTGCCTTTCACAAAGAGGTTGCATCTCCCCGTCTCTCTGCTGTTTCAATAATTTTTAAGAGCCCCAGAAACCTGTTGAGGATTAGAAGTAGCTTTAGATGTGAAATGAGTGTTAAGTATTAGTAATCGGGAGATTAGGGCCCCGGGGACAATGGGAGATAAACAACTGCAATTAAGGCAAATCTGCCAGAGTAAACAAAATTTAGCAGAAACAGATGCCCTAACCATTTTGGGGGATTGATTGGAGGGCACCGAGGAATCGATTTTTGTCTTGTTTACACTTCCAAACCCCTGTGATAAACTGGGAGGCTAAATATTTCATACAGCCTGATTTTAGTTAATTTTTTTCCAGCTCCTCACAGTAGGTCTGCTCTCTTCTAACAGTGACCAGGCCCGAGTTTATTCAGCATTCACAGGGAGCAGCTAATTGTCTATGAAGGGCCCCTGTGTTTAAATGGGCTTGACAGGAATTTAAATTTTGTTTCAATCAACCTCTGCGCTCACAGCCTGCTCCAGTTTCTAATTTTTAAATTAAACATGATTTCTTTTTTTTTCTTTTTTTTTTTTTTTTTCCTTTTTGAAGTCGCGTCCTCTCCTCCGGAGCCGGCTGCTCGCGCTCCCACCCAAGGCAGCTGCCGCAGCACGGGAATGCGCAGGTTTATTAAGGCCGTAATAGCAAAGCACGACGAGCTGCAGCCATGGAAAAGTTCATTGTCCCATAAATGTGCATCTGCCTGTTCGGATTTAATGGGAAATGCTGGGGTAAACGCTCGGCTGGTGTAAATTGGGACGGCTCTGCCGGCCTCTGTCTGTGCGACTGGAGAGAGACGGGGTTTCCACCCGGGAAAGGCTCCCGGTAGGGAATGGTGGCATTAAAATACAAGTCTGAGAATGGAAATGGTTTTCGTGGCCTCGGTCGTTTGTTCAGTGACCTTGTGAGAGATTCAAAGGATTTGTTTTAATTTTTTATTTTTTTTCCCCAAGCCAACTAGTGGTGATATATTTTTCCGCCTTCTCCGTGTTTTCAGCGGGGCTCCGCACATTTATTCGGATGTCGTTTCATACCTGTGCTTTTTCTGCTCCCGAGATGGGATGATTTGACAGTATGTTTGTGTTTGATCGTTTAATACTTGCTTTATTTAATCTCTTTACTAAACCTAACAAACATGGGGATGTTATTTTGCACTCGATGCAGACGGTGTGTGGGGATGTAATACAATATGATCATACTGGGTAGTTTTAAAAACAACTTGTTCATTTGCAGAAACTTCATCAGGGAAATGCTAGCGAAGTGTGGGCTGTTTCATTCTCCCTTTTTGCTTCCAGCCAGATGATTTTCTGGGGTTTTTTTGGTTTAGTTAATTGCTGTTATTTGTGTGTGTGTGTGCACATGTGTATGCGCACAATATTTTCTAGGTTTAAGTGAAAAACATTTGGGAGATGGTTTCAGTTTCCTCCAGCTTAGTGACTTTTTTATTTCCTGTCAGTAGAAATCAGTTTCTCAAAACTTGGAGACAACACATGTTTTTTCCACCCTTCTTTCCCAGTCCAGGGGAACACTTAGTTCCTGTTTAAAGGTAATACTACATCAGCTTTTAATTTCAGGCTAACTCTGTTTGATGTCAACGAGACCATTCCCTTGCTTGTGGTGAGGCTTGAGCTGAAGACGCTTCTGCAGGTGCATCTACGTCAACATTAGAGCTGAGGTCCAGTGTGCCTTTTTGGTGTGAATCTCCTGCTTTTTTGGAGCTACCACTCTTACATTCTCATCACAGACAGGTCTTGAAGCTCATGAATCAAATCGGTTTCAAATTAAACCAAACCAGAAGATGTGCTCCAGGCACACACCTAATGAGCTCCAACTACTAATGGGCGCTGTGTCCGCAGACCAGACTGGAGCTGGTCAGAAGTAAAACCTCTTCCGTCCCTGAAACATTCCACCAGCAGTTTCAGGCTGCGAATCTGCTTCTCTTGTCGACAGCTTGCTAATGTTGACATACTCTTATCAGCCTTGGGCCATTCTCTCTATTCCTCTTCTACAGCTCTTCTTAACCTCAGCGGCACTTGCAAAAAGCACGCGCCGATTCTATTTCGGTTGCCTTAGTTTTTTTTAAGAGTCATCACAAAAAAAGGAGAAAAAAGAAAAAACCCTTTGCTGGGAGTTAGCTCGTTTTGTTAGCTAAGCACCGAGAGACATGCCAAGCACAGTTATCAGTTTAACAGCAAATATCAAAAACAAAACTGCTGTGGAAAAGAATGATCTGCAGATGGGCAAATAGACTCCTCTGTGCTACAGCCAAAACCAAAACTCTGTAGTAAATTTAAGACTAGTGTATGCCACGGAAAGAGAACAGCAAATATCAGACCCATCTACGTATGCACCTGCGTGCACCCTGGGGTCCTGCAATAGGAGGACTGACCTAGGACTGAGGTGTTTGGAGTCAGGTCCGTGCTACAGAAGTCACAGGAGCTGCA
>NW_010311690.1:17140-35318 GCF_000700745.2 Antrostomus carolinensis
CCCTGAGTCTGGTAATGAGTTGCCAGCCTGGACATACCAGTCAAGTGCACAAGTGGCCTCTGAGGACTGTTTTAAGGACATCATTTGGCCATGGCCAACATCCAAAGCTTCAGAAGAAGGTTGACATGCCAGTCAAGTGCACAAGGGGCCTCTGAGGGCTGTTTTAAGGACCCTGAGCACATCATTTGCCCACGGCCAACATCCAGAGCTTTCAGAAGAAGGTTGCAAAAAGGATTTTAATCATAATGGAAGGATCTGTATTGCTGTTTAAAAATGGAAACTCAGGTGTGATGTGTGGCCAGTTCCTCTTCAGGTTTAGGTTAAGCTGTTCTTCCTCTTGGTCCATCCATTATGCTTGAGAACTGCTGTTATTTAAAGATAAATCCTGTAAATTGCAGCAGAATTTTGGTGCCTCAACAAAACTACTAAACCAACCGAAAATCACTTGCAATTAAGTTTATTGTATAAAAAGTGAAAGTGCATTGGTAAAAGTTAATCTATAAATAGATAAATAATATGGGGGTGGGGGGAGGCACAAAAAGGATCCTCAAAAAAAAAAGATAAACAAGAAATTTAGCTCCAAGACTTCACTGCTTAGTAGTGTTATCCATTTATCTTTGCTTGGTACATTTTGTATCATCTTTTCACTATCTTAAAGATCATCAGAGGGATAAAATCATTAGCGTGCTCATCTAGATAGCCATAGTTCTAACACTGACCTAGGCTAATCTGCCTTTGCAATTTCAAGAACTATGTTTGACTCCTCTGAAAGTAACCTTAAATTGTAGTCTTGTAAGAATTCCAGAGCTGTATCCTTCACTCCTTCTCCTAATGAGGTTATGACCAAATGCTCATTATAATTGCTTTAGACTCCTTTTAATTTTCAAGCTTATTAATCATAAGAAGAGTTATTTAAAATTGCATAAATTAATCTTAGATTAAAAGCCCATCAAAGCCTCGAAACAATTAAGAATAAGTAGGATTTCCCTGGGGCAGCAAGTTTTATTTTAATAGTGTAGTCAGGTGGATATCAGAACATTGAAGTATGGTAGTGATTAATGTATGCAAAATTTAAATGAGAGTTTTTAAATGGCAAATCTAAATCACATATTGACCTAACTGTAGGCTTTAACTGCATTGTCTGTCATATATTTAAACTGTTTAGTAATCAACATTTTAATTACAGGGTATGTTAGGGAGGCCGTGCAACAAACAAAACTCACCACTTCCCGACACTCTGCGTGGAACTGGTTAGCAGGCTGGGGCTCTGCTGAGTAAGGAATGAGGAAAGAGAGCAGAAACTCCAAGGAGACTTGATTTTGCTTATGGGATGTGTTCTTGTCCTTGCTTCATCTCCAGCCAGAAACCACCACCCATAGACGCGTCTCTCTGGCCCTCTTTGCTACCCACACTGTTCTATAGGCACGTTGGTCCTTTCTGCTCCCTAGAAGCTACAGGTGATGTCCTCACAGGGGTGGGAAATGCTGTGAGAACGTTATCTTCTGCGTGCTTTTGTCTTCTGACTCGTGGAGTCCTTGTGCCCTCAGGCTGCACGTGCCACCGAAGCTTTGCAGGCTCCTGCAGACCCTTTGAAGTGCTGTGTCTTTGGCCCTTGCTATGGGAGATTTCACTCTAGCAACCGAGAACAAGCTCTCAGGGATACTGAATTCCTTACCAAGCACAGTGAGAGTCAGTCCTTGCCCTGGGTAGTCGTTATTCTGAGAAGAGGAACTGGGAGAGAGAACTGGGCCAGTAAACACTTGGTCCCAGATGAAACACAGCCATGCAACGACATAGGAAAAACTGGTACTTTATGGCTAAACTTGGTGTCATTTGACATGTGCAGTCCCAGCACTCGCTGCAGGTGCTGTGTGGGAGCCTTTCAATACTTAAAGGCAACCTATAAGATGTGGACAGACTTTTTATCAGGGTCTGGAGTGATAGGACAAAGGGAAATGGTTGTAAACTAAAAGAGGGGAGATTTAGACTAGAGAAAAGGAAGAAATGTTTTACAATGAGGGTGGTGAGACCCTGGCCCAGGTTGCCCAGAGAGGTGGTAGAAGCCCCATCCCTGGAAACATTCCAGATCAGGTTGGACGGGGCTCTGAGCAACCTGCTCTGGTTGAAGATGTCCCTGCTTACTGCAGGGGGGTTGGACTAGATGACCTTTAAAAGTCCCTTCCAACCCAAACCAGTCTGTGATTCCGTGATTCTAAGAGACAAGGAGGCTTCATTTCTTGAAGAAGAGTGTCTCTCACAGTAAGAGTTGACCTTGCTGGAGCTTTGGGACACTGGGAGCATGCTTTCTAGACAGGCATGCTCCTGCGGGGTCACTGCTGTTTCAGGCACTTGAGGCACTCACCCTTTTCTTTAAAGGGTTACCTCCCATGGTCAAAACACATCCTGAAATTGCAAAAGTACAACAAGAGATTCA
Source organism: Antrostomus carolinensis (assembly GCF_000700745.2). Lineage (NCBI taxonomy): Eukaryota > Metazoa > Chordata > Aves > Caprimulgiformes > Caprimulgidae > Antrostomus > Antrostomus carolinensis. Next base: position 19,575 of record NW_010311690.1, read on the forward strand.
ACAAACAGCCAGATCACACTTAAATAGTGTCTTGCAAGCTCTTTTCACCCACCTATATATTCAGCATCTCCATGGATCAGTGCGAGTGTCTGAAGCCTTCAGATTTTTTTTACCCCACTCAAGCCTGAGAAGCGAGTGACGGAGGGAAGCCTGCTGCATGGAGCAGCCCCCGGGGAGGACTCTGACACCTTCTGTGCCTTGTGAATTAACAATGCTTTGGGAGTCGGCGATAGAGTATTGGCCTGAGGATTCCTCGCTGCTATTCCTGGCTGTGGGAGCGGCAGTCGGCCTTGTGGATAGCTAGCACAGATAATTAGAACAGCGTTTAGTTTGGCTTGTCCTTGGAGGCAGGAGCTCTAGATGTAAAATCCTCCGCTACTGGAAGCAGAGGTAGGCTGATGAAATACGTGCTGAGGTCACGAGAGGGGGACACAGGGTCAGTCTGGGGTAGTTTGGGTTACTGTTGTCTCCAGGTGTCCTGGGAAGATAATCCAGCTCCAGAGCTGAGGTTTGTATTTGTTCTTTTGGAGGTTCAACTTGTGTCCCAATAAACACATGAATGGGCAAGAATTCCCCCTCGAGTATGTGCCCTCAGTTAATTACAAGAGCTATAAATAGCGTAGATGCATCGGTAGGAATCAGAACTAGCTGGATGAGAACTGTTCTGTGCTTTCTACAGCCACGTTCTTTTCCAAAATGGCAGGGTTTGTGCTCCTTCAACCAGCTAGGGATGAGTTACCAGCCAGGCTCTTCTGATTTCACATTTGCACTCTACCCATCTGATCAAGTTTGCCTTTTGTCATGGTTTTAACCTGACTGGCAACCAAACACCACCACAGCCGCTCGCTCACTTTCCCCCAGCTGGGATGGGGGAGAGAATCAGAAGGGTAAAAGTGAGAAAACTCATGGGTTGAGATAAAAATGGTTTAACAATTGAAATAAAATAAAAATTAAAATAACAATTATAATAATAGTAATAATGGAAGTAGTGCACAGTGCTTACCACCCGCTGACTGATGCCCAGCCCATTCCCAGCGAGGGATTCTGGAGGAGAGAAAATCCTGAAACCCCAATCCCAGAAGAGTGAGCAAGATTCCCAGCCAGACTGATGTTATGGGATATGGAATATTCCATTGGCCACTTTGTGTCTGCTGCTCTTGCTGTGCTCTCTCCCCAGTTTCTTCTGCACCTACAGACCAGCAAAACATGGGCAATTGGAAAGTCCTTGATTTCCCAGCAACAACTAAAAACATCAGGATATTATCAACGTTCTTCTGATACAAAATCTTGTACTGAATCCAAAGCACTGTTGTAGCTACTAAGCAGAAAATTATCTCTATCCCAGCTGAAACCAGGACACCTTTGAACAAAGAAGGTAACTCCAGTGGAGGAAGGCATGGGGCATCTCAACTGATTCAGGAGAATGACAAGTGTCGTGATTTGATCACGTTTGGCGTTGAGTTACTGTTGATCCAGGCTGGAGTTCTGCTGAATGGCTCTCAGACATGGTGGTGTGGGGTGGAAACGGGTGCAGATGCAAACAGACAGGTCCCAGGTGTCCTGTGGACAGCAATGGGACTGTGCAGAGCTGGGTCAGAGGATGTTCTTCCTAGATCCCAACTCCTACTGCCAGGGCAACCTTACCAGTGTCATCAGGGATTTTAGGGAATGGCAGGGAAGGGGGAGCAGGTTTCCAGTTTTCATTTTATTCTTAAAAGGTGCCCCAGTGCTCAGAGGTGCCATGTTTTGTGCAGGAAAAGCTCTGTGTTTGATGTGTCTGATGCACCATGGAAACATTTGGTGCTGCAAAGCAGTGACGTGCCATTTCTGATATTACCTAATAAACTGCTGCATTGCCTTTTCCCTCCCCCCCTTTAAAAAAACGGCATCAAAATTACATGTTAAGCGGAGAGTGAGCTTCCCTTAAAGCAGCCTGTAGCCATCAGTAATATTTATTTTCTCTATTTGTTTTAAGCCTGTGAAGACTGTGGTTTCCTCCATACTGTCCTGATGGAGCCCTGACCAGCAAGCGTGCAATGCCCCTAGCCCTAATGTGCCATTAATGATAGGTTAATGTACAGTATAATGTTTTTTGGACTATGGGTTCATTACACTTCTGAGTGCAAGGTCCTTCTGCAGAGCGCCCAAGGTCCCATTGCATTATATCATGCAATAAAAATACCCTTTTCATATCACACGCTAATAAACTGTATTTGAAATGCTGTCTAAGGGCACTGCCATCGTCTTGATAGTCCGTGTCTGCAACAGTTGGGATCTTTTTTATTATGGTTTTTGTTATGCTGAATTCAAATTTTTAAATGAAATGCATAATTTGTCTGTGCTGCTTTGTAATAAATGGAGCACAGTCCTTGAACTGCACAGGCTGGGAGGATTCCTGTAGTAGAGAACGTTAAAAAGATGGTACCGTTGCAACCAACAGCAGTGCTGCTTATTTCCTGATGTACAATAAGGTCTCTCATTGTCATTTCTAATTTGCTAGGTGGTGTGGTTGTGTTTGGGTGTCATGTAGCCGTTAACAGGAGACCTTGGTCCCTCTCATGATGTCCCTCCTCAGTATTTTTAGGGTTTACATTAACATCTGTCTTTGCAGCTCACAGGATACACGGGCTTTTTAGGGTGTTGACAGGCAGTTGAGATGGGATGTGAGGAAGAATTTCTTTGCTGAAAGGGTTCTGAGGCATTGGAAGGGGTTGCCCAGGGCAGTGGTGGAGTCCCCATCCCTGGAGGGATTGAAGAGTCGTGTAGACACAGTGCTGAGGGACATGGGTTAGTCGGGGACTTGTCAGTGTTGGGTTCATGGTTGGACTCGATGAGCTTCAAGGGCTTTTCCAATCCAGGCAGTTCTGGGATTCTGTGAAATACCCCTTAGCCCTCCTGTCCTCCCGCAGTGATGCAGCTCTCCATGCTGGTCCACAGGCTGAGATGGCCCTGAACACGTCCTACCAGAGGAACCTATTTATGGGATAGATTTTTGTGAAGGTTTGATCTTCCTTGGACTTGTGTGTGAGAGGCAGTGTAAACTCTTAGGTATGCATTCAACCAAATAGCTGGAAGGACTCAGGTAGCCCAGACGTGGGGATGTGGGTGATGCACAGGCTTTGTATTAGGGGAATGTCCCAGTAGGATTTTCATCTCCCCTGGACACGGTTCACTCTCACTCCTACCAGCAATGCCAGTGAGCAGATCCAGAGCAGAGCTGCCTGGGAGCACCCGGTGCTGGAAAAGGCCCACGTGTCTGCAGTCCTGTGATCTAAAATCTGTTATAATAAGCTCTGGGTGGGTTAATATCAGAAATGAAGATTCCTCAGGCTGGAGGAGAAGGGCATGAAAGCAAATTGCTGAATTTTAAGGGTAGGTAAAATTACAGAACTTTTACCCTTGAATAATGGCAATTTAATTGACTGAGCAAAATGATTGATGGTTTGTGAGCAATAAGTTCGAATTACCAGGGCTGGGTGTTCAGGGGGGCCGCTGCCCTTTTAATTTCATGTCAGATATTTAAATCATTTACATCACCCTCTGCCAGGCTCTCCCCTTTGAAAGAGTTAACCTGTCTGGTGGGACAGTGCAACTTGAGAAATGTACCCTTTATCAAGAGAACCAGATGAGACAAGTTCATTTAAAAAGCCTAGTTTGTCATTGTTTATCTAATTTTCAGAGTTGACACAAAAAATTAGGCTGGCTGACACTCACTCCGGGGTTATCCCTGGCCCCGTCCTGCCTGACCTTTTCAGCTCCAAGCTGCTGTGAGCTCGCCGGTGGCCGCTTGCCCTTGGCTACAGAAATCATTGTGTGTCCTACGGAGCCAGACCCCCGGCTGGGGTAAGGCAGGCACGGGGAGCTGTTTGGTGGTGGCTTTTCAATGTGTTTTCTGCTGCTTGGATCTGATGGACTTAGTGGTTGCCAGGTATTTAAGGATTTAAAGTATTTAAGAATTGGGAAGGAGGTAGTTAGTACCTTGTAGTGAATGCGCAGAGATATCTGAGCCAATATGAAATGCATGGGGATGGGGTGAGCTCTGTCATGGGGACATCCCATGATACCTTCAGGCTTCTCTCACGAGCATCTCTTTCCTTGCTGTCCTGGTTCCCTCTGTGATTATGCCTCTCAGTGTTGTGGTGAGCTCTTGCATGTTGCTGAGCCTCAAATGTTGGCTGAACCACCACTGGTAGGGCAAGAGCCCTCTCTTCTCTCTCTCTCTTCTTTGGAAGACCTCATTGCAGCCCTCCAGTACTTGAAGGGAGCTTATAAACAGGAGGGAGAGTGATTTTTTTTTTTAATGAGCAGATAGTGACAGAACAAGGGGAAATGGTTTTAAACTAAGAGAGGGGAGATTTAGGGCGGATATTAGGAGGGAATTTTTCACCCAGAGGGTGGTCAGACACTGGCCCAGCTTGCCCAGAGAAGCTGTGGCTGCTCCTCCCTGGAAGTGTTCTCGGCCAGGTTGGATGAGGCTTTGAGCAACCTGGTCTAGTGGAAGGTGTCCCTGCTGATGGCAGGGTGGTTGGAACTGGATGAGCTTTAAGGTCCCTTCCAACCCAAACCATTTGATGATTCCATGAGCAGAGTCTCCTCTGCAGTGATTTTCCTAAGGAAGGTTTAATATCAATCCCTTATTTGCCAGTTCACCCTGGATGTAGGTGCCAGGGTGAAAGCGCTGTGCTCTCTGCTGACGTTAAGGTGCTGTTGGGAGAGGTGGGTGCAGCTCAGCACCCCAACTCTGCTGCTCCCCAGGAGGATGGGAGTGCAGGACTGATCTGTGCCGCAAGCCAGCTACTTCCTCACATCAAAAAGGATGGATGGAAGCTGCAAAAAAAGGTATGTACGCCACACCAAGCAGAGAGAGTCATCTCAGCAGGGCTGATGTGACAGAAAACACATTTCAAACTTCCACACATTTAACTTTCCTCAGTGTTACCTTGCAGAGCAAATAAATCTATTTGGGAATATTTAAGTACAGCAAGTTGCTTGTGTTTGGTTTAGAATATATTGTTCACTGTTTAAGTCAGGGCTGGGACTTTTATTTATGCCTGTAACACTCAGTGACCAGAATTTATTAATAGTGTCCAAGTTGGTGTGACTTTCACTTTTTTTTTCTTGAGGTGACAGTTTATCCCAGCCCCATCCTGCAGCCTGGACGTCCACTAGACCTGGAGCAGTGCAGCTGCAATTCTCCTTTAGCAGTTTTGAATTTTTACCTGTTTGTTTTGGGTTTTTTTCCCCTTATTCCTTCCTTCCCTCCCTGTCTAATCTCCATGCCCCTTCTCTCCACTCTCCAAAGATATTTCCAGTTTAAGGCACTGGTTTCTGCAGCGTCCATGTTTTGGACTGCAGGAGTTAATGGTTGCAGTACTCTGGGTGCCTGAAAAGGGGGGAATGGAGAACTAGATGCTAAATAGTGACAAAATGCAGAGAATCCATCAGGGTGACTTTGTGAAGAAGTCACTAAGAGCAGGGGAGGCTGCTGCTGCTGCGTACACGGTGGTCAGAGACTTTGGAGGAGATTTTCAATGTTTTCCCTGAGATGTTTATGGATGCTAAGCCAGCTGCAAGTCCCTCTCCTGTAGTTGGTACTGCATTTTCACTGGAAACATCACTGTAAGCAGGCAAAGGGCAAGTTTGATGGACTTATGCATTGTCTATAACTTGGTAGTGCTCTTTGATGTCTGTTTTTATTGCAGTTGTAGGCAAGATGCTGCTGAGCAAAGAGGGATCTAGCAAGGTCAGATATTAGAAGCAGCAAAGTGGTTTTGGTGTAGACTTTAGCACAGGCTGTCCATGGATGTTGGGCATCCTTGTGCCAGTTATGACCTCCTTGCTCTCGGTGCCTGACCTGAAGATTTGCAAAGACAGGTCCCGTTGATGCTGTAGTCTTAACTTTGGTGGAAATCTCTGTTCTCCCATTCCCTATTAAAAAAGAAACAATTGAATGTGGAAAAAAAACAACAAAAAACCCAAAACAAATTAAAAAACCCAACCTCTAGATTCTGAAAAACCAGCTTCTGGTAAAAACATCCCTTCAACCTGAGAAAAATCCTCCCTTAGAGCAATCTAGTCTAAAACCCAGGAAAATCTAAACAGTAGTTTCAAGTTAAACTTATTCCTAGGGGGAAAAGTGAGTGTGTAAAACCCCAGGCTTCAGTGGAATAACCTCACAAAACAAAGCAAACGGGGTGAACAGCATGGCTAGCCAGTGTTTTCAGCCTTGCATAGCCAGCAGTTTCCTTTTGCATGTTGTGAGCAGCTTAAATGCGAGGATATACTGGTGTGAGATGTCTTCCTCTGCGGGGAGTCTCCCCATCGTAAAGGAGATTCATGGGAGAAGCAGACTGGCTTTAATAGCTGGGCTTTTAATTGCCCCAATGCATCTGCTCTTCCTTGGCTGTGGGCTTTTGATTGGGTTTTTTCCCCCTGGTTCTCACTACTGTCCTTGACTGTTGTATTGTTGAAGAGGTGAAACTGCTACTTTTAGGCTGTCTTGCTTCTAAAAAGCATTTTCCTTACTCTTGCACCTTTTGCACCCAAAAATACTGAAATGCTGGGGAAAACATGCTTGCTCTGATCCTCACAGCACTCTCGGGAAAGAACAGGATCATTTATTCCCTTTTTATCCATGAGGCCGAGGGAGATGAAGCAGTTTTGTGAAGGTCATGTTGGAAAGCATGTGGCAGTTTGGGAATAAACTCCAGGACTCTGCTGCTGGCTTCCCGATCATACCCTCTCCTGATTTGTTTTCATAGGTAGGAATCAAGTAAAAACAGGAATATTTCAGATTGAATTTGTTTAGTAAAACGGTGAAACCCAAACATATGTGGGATGTCTGGAGTAGGAGATAAAAAAAGAGGGTGCAGTCTTTCTTTAGTGTTGTTCCTGATGTTGAAGACCAAAACTAAAGGTTTCTAATAGCCAGGTGTTGGAAGGAAAAGGACATAGAATCATAGAATGGTTTGGGTTGGAAGGGACCTTGAAGATCATCTAGTTCCAACCCCCCTGCCATCAGCAGGGACACCTTCCACTAGACCAGGTTGCTCAAAGCCTCATCCAACCTGGCCTTCAGCACTTCCAGGGAGGGGACATCATCCATATGCTCAGTGCCACAGGCATCTGTGTACTTAAGTGCATCGTTTTGAGATCATCCATCTTCTGTTGGTACCATCGAACTGTTCGCTGCTGGCGAGGGGACTCTGGTACCTCTGGATATGTTCTTCTTCCTTGGTGGACCACATTCCAAGCAACAGCAGATGCCTAGATGAGAAACTCAGAGCTCTCTGACAGATTTAAAGTTGCTGTCTACAGCTAAGAGTAGCTGAAAGAAAGCAATTTACTTCAAAAAATTGAATATTGGGGGAAAACATCTATTTCTGTAGCAGCTACAAAGAGCAAACGCGGAAAGGTCGATTGCAGTGGCAGGTAGCAGCTGCCCACAATTTCAAAGACCTGGAGATAAAATTAAGAGCTTGCAGCTCGAGCCTGGTGGGAAGCAGTGACAAATCTGAGAAGGAGAAAGCAAGTTCTTTGAACTGACTTTGCTTTGGAAACCTCTAATCACACAAGAGTCGTGCTACAGCCTCCAGTTTGCAGGAGTTGGGTGATCTTGTATCTGCAGACTCGGGCGTCTGGGCGGATGTTTTCTGTGGGGTGAGGACATCCACACCTGTGTGAGCTTTCACACAAAAGGAGTTTTCCATAGAAAAACTCCAGAGCTTTCTTCAAACGGTGACAGTGATGCATCTGTTGTAGCTTCACCCTAGGCACTGCGTTGTCTTTTAGGTTGTGTGGACTCTTGGTGTGGGTTTTGCTCCTGTTTCAAATGTGAGTAATAGATTCAGCAGGCTGAAGCTTTCCTTGAGGAGGAAAAAACATAGGACAGCTGTAGGGTTAGAGCCTGCGAGTGTACGGCGTCCCCAAAGGCTGTCTGTTGTGTGCACCCAGTAAATAAAGAAATCCAAGGAGTGGAGGCCACCAACATGAAAAGGTCAGGCTGATACTGGAGAGGAAACCCAGGGGTGAAGCTTCTCCCTTTCCAGGATGAAATATCGCCTGTTGCTGTGGTAGACCTTGCAGGACAATGGATGAACACTGGAGAGGAAACATGTGGGGTATGACCGGTCCTTGAGCCTGGAGAAGAGAAGGCTCCAGGGAGATCTTATAGCACCTTGCAATACCTGAAGGGGCTACAAGAAAGCTGGGGAAGGACTTTTCATAAGGGCAGTTAATGAGAAAACAAGGGGAAATGGGTTTAAACTGAAAGAGGGGAGGTTTAGATGCGATATTAGGAAGAAGTTCTTCACTGTGAGGGTGGTCAGACACTGGAACAGGTTGCGCAAGGAAGTTGTGGATGCCCCCTCCCTGGAAGTGTTCAAGGCCAGGTTGGATGAGGCTTTGAGCAACCTGGTCTAGTGGAAGGTGTCCCTGCTGCTGGCAGGGGGGTTGGAACTGGATGAGCTTTAAGGTCCCTTCCAACCCAAACCATTCTATGATTCTATGATCTTGCACACCCAGTCACCAGCAGATCTCAGACCTTTCTACATCATGGGGTTTGCTCTCACAGTTACATCAGCAGCTGCTGAAATTATTCATATACTCACCAGTGATCAGCAAGGAGGTTTGTTGGGAGGTGACTGGGATATAGTTGTTTAAATTAAATTATCTTCTCTCCACCGAGGTCTGGCCATGCTTCCATCATGGTTCACAGCATAAACCTGTGCAGTCTCTTCTGCTCTGATGAATGGATGGGACCTGTAGCTGCCCATTTGGGGACCCTGCTAGCATGGAGATTGCTCTGTGTTGGTTTTCTTCTCTGGGCTTAAAGCACAAGGTGACAGAGATCACTGGCACCTCCACTAACCCAGGCAGCAGAGTGGCAGTGTCTTTCTTGCCGCGGGACCAGGACCATTTTCAAGCTGAGGTGTTGGGTTCCAGAAGTTGCTGAGATAGCAAAAAGATTTGGGTTGGGCTCTGCGACCCATGCTGCAGAGAAATTCAGGCCCAGGGCTGTTAGGCAGGTCTTGGGGCATCTGAAGCTAATGTCTGTTGGAGGAGCTGGAGTGGCAGCACAACACTGACATCTGCACTGAGCATCAGTAGCAGATCTACGGAAAATCACAACCTGACACACATTCAGCAACAGGGTGATGGTAGTTTGAGCATCCCAAGGATATTTGAAGTTCTCAAGAGCTTTTAGAAATGATCTGGAGGAGAAGGAGAAAATGAAGGCAGATGTCCCCTCCTTGTGTTGGCTCTCCCTCTCTTGCCCAACTAAGTCACTCCAGAGTTTTCCTTCCATCTTTCGTCTACGAGGTTAACTGGGAAAACAACTGAGCTGGTCCCAGTAAGATCTGAAGAAAGCTTCTCCACATCTCAGACTTCTCCCTAAAAAGTTCTAGCTGAGATTCCAACCATCCCAAAGACCTGAAGCACCAGCACCTCACACTTCCTCCATAATTCTTGTAGATAATGGCGTATTTTATTCCTGTGGCTCCTGCGTTCGCTGGCCCTGGCCCGCAGAGGATTTTCTTGCTTGGAGCTGACGCCGTGAGGATTTATTGTGCTCTATTTAGCCCAGTGCTGCTTCATAGCTCCACTCGGTGCCATCCTAACCCAGCTGACTACCAGGCTTCCCGGGCCCCACGTTGGACCCGCGCTCGCTCTCGATGTGCCGATTGCCGTAGCTCACCGCTGCGGCTGGCGTGCCGGTAATTCCCACATGTACGTCACCCTCCCCAAAGGCTCCCCGGCAGATCTGCTCTGATTGTTTGCAGGAGCGATGAAGTTTAGTGTTGCACAAACTGAGCTGCTTTTTGAGTGATTTGGAGTAGAGGTTTTCATCATCTGTGATGGTTTCTCCTGGCGATGGCTTTCTCTCAGTCGTTTCTGTAATTGCGGTACTTGGTTTCCTGTGGATTTTTATACTTCATTTGAGATTCATCTGAAGATGGCATGTTCCCATCTCTAGGAATGGGGCCAGATTGAGACAGGAGCTGCCTAAGCTGGCTGCTGAAATTGCAGGCCATATTTTTGTTTCATCCTGAGATGCTGTTCTGATTTTCCTAGGTGACTAAGACACAACCTTCCCGCGCCTGCAGTAGCCGTATAATTCATGACCGAGAATATTTTATAATTATCCCTCTTCCCATCACACTTAATTCCCACAGTAGCTTCTTGGGAAGTCCTGTTTCACTTATACTTAGGTGATATTTTAATTTCTATATCAACTGATCACTCCAAATGACATGGATGTGCATGAACTCATGTGCCTTTCCTTACGGATGCTGCGAGGGCTGCAGGGTTGACGCCTGGTCCTGCTGTATCTGCAGGCACAGAGCTCAAGGACCAAGAAACAAAAGGAATTTAACACTTGCAGGGATATTGGTATTTTTCTAGGATATTGGGGGTTTTCTAGGATATTGGTATTTTTTCCCTAGGATACTGGGGGATTTTCAAGGATATTGAGGTTTTTTTCTAGGATATTGGTATTTTTCTAGGGAATTTGTAGGACTGTCCATTTAAGGGATACCTGTACACAAGGTAAGGCATAAGGTTTCCACTGATAAAGTCAAGGACACCAGTATCCATGACTGTGACATTCCTACAGCTGTGTGTTTTCATAAGCCCGGTGGCACAGTTCAGTCTCAGCCCCGTAAACTCAGGTTGTGAGCACAGACTTTAAAGAGAGAAACTTGAAAATGAAGAGATCACAGCCCTTTACAAGCAAACTGTAGCTTTTTGGTTTTGTCAGGGGATCTTTTAACCAAAACATCATAGAATCATAGACTGGTTTGGGTTGGAAGGGACCTTAAAGCTCATCCAGTCCCAACCCCCCTGCCAGCAGCAGGGACACCTTCCACTAGACCAGGTTGCTCAAAGCCTCATCCAACCTGGCCTTGAACACTTCCAGGGAGGAGCAGCCACAGCTTCTCTGGGCAACCTGGGACACTGTCTCACCACCCTCACAGTGAAGAACTTCTTCCTAATATCTCATCTAAACCTCCCCTCTTTCAGCTTAAACCCATTTCCCCTCGTTTTGTCATTAACTGCCCTTATGAAAAGTCCTTCCCCAGCTTTCTTGTAGGCCTCCTGTAGTTGTAGTTCATGTAGTTGTTGAACAGCCTGGCAGGCCATCTTAGAAAGGAGCTGGTTCAAAACACAATGAGCTGATCAAACATGAAAACCAAAAAATAAATCAGTATTTGCAAGGAGAGCTGGGCCAAGGCCTCAGGAAAGAGTCTGGGCTCCCCCAGCCCTCCCTTCTCTGTCTGAACTACGAGTGTGGATAATCTGGATCCAAGAGGAAGTTCCCTGGTTTGAATCACGGGGTTATTGCATTTTTATTATTATAACCACAGGATGTTTCAATGTATTTTGTACCAAAAAAAATATATATATATTTGAAAAACACACCTTTTTTTGGGTTTTCGTGGCAAGGGTTATATTTATCTGAGCTAACATTGCCTGTCCCATTTTCCAGGGTCACCCATTCATCGTGCAGTACAACGATGGGAACGCAGAAGTGGTGTCCATGTGGGTGTGCAGGATGCTGGAGGAACGGCGATCGACCCAAGGGCCGCAGTGAGCTGGGCTGGCTCACGGTGACACATCAGCTCATCCCGAACCAGCAGCGCCAGCCCCAGCCCCACGCTTCGGACTCACAGTCTCTCTGGATCATATTTTACTAAAACTATTTCCTAGAAGCAGCAACAAAATCTGCCAGGATATTTGTTGCTGCCTTTTCCCTCACCGCCACATTAAGGAGTTTTCTTCCCACATTTCTTTTGTCGCTGAGCAATTTAATGTCCTCAGATTATCTTCAGTTAAACTGTACACAGGGCCTTAAAGCAAGTATTTTATATCTATATTTTTTTGGTTATTGAACGTATTATATATTTCCTGGCTCCAGAGTATTTTTTAACCGTTAGCCTTTTGCTGTTGTACGAGTGACACGTTGAGTGTTTGGAGGATGTCGTTAAGGAGTTGTTGGCTCACTTGGAGTGCTGGCATCTACTAAATGCTGGTTTTAAATGTTAAAAAAAAAGAAAAGAAAAGAAAAAAGAAAGGTCAGAGAGCAGAGCAGGCTGCAGGGTTTTACTTCTTATCACAGCAGTTGGTGGCTTCCTTGGAAGCATCTTGCCTTTCTCAGCTCTACCTTGATCGCTTATTTTCTTACGTCGGAGTCTCTATACGATGGGTGCAGCTGGGACAAGCCAAAGCTCCCAGGTTTGCTGTTACCCCAAAGGAAAGAACAATTGCAGTGTCTCAGCTGTGTGTTTGTTACTCCTGCAAGCTCTGCCTGCGTTTCCACAACAGACTGACACATGTTTAGTCAGTCCTTGTTTCAAGATGCTTATTTTAAAAATAAAAGAGAGGAGGACCATGAAAGGCAGGGTTGGTGCTTAAGCCAACTTTTAGGTTTAACAAATTGAACACTGATGTGACTTGGGCAAGGGAGGAGGTTGGGGCTTTTGTTTGCTTGTTTTTTGCATTAGCAATAAACTTTTGCTAAAAAAAAAACCAACACTCAGGTAGTTTATGATATACCAGCAGCTTAAAAAAAAACCCCATGCCATGAAAAATTCCTCCTGAACCACTGCAAATCCGGAATGTTACTTTGGAAGCAGCCTGGAAAAGACTCAGTTTCCTTCCTTGGAGGGATCGTTTGTCTTCTTTTGAAGTATAGAGGTTGCAGGCATGAACTTATAGACTAAAGTTTGTCTTAATTGCTCTGATGTCACAACCTCCCTGGCAGATAACAGTACAATGAATGAGTCAATGGCCCCCGTACCTTCAGGTCCTTTTTCTAAAGTGAGACAAATTTCTTCCCTGTGAGCCAACCAGACTGTAGGCAGCTCTTCCATTTATTTATCTCTAACAGTTCACATTAGCTTGCTCTGGATAAAAAGTCTCTCCCTTGGATTTAGTTAAGAAGTCAGGCAAACCGTGGCTTTTCCTCTTGCTTTCCCTGGCAGGGAGGTCAGGAGGGGAAAAGGCGTCACCCTGAAAATCTGTCTGGGATGCCAGAGGACGGGAACATCAAAAATCTCCCGGCTAACGGGTGGATGGTGTTATAATTCACTGGCACACGTATTAACCTTGTCCTCTTCATCAGTAAACTTAATCAATCCAGTAATTATGGGAGAGGTTTGGGGTCTCTGTCATCTTTCCTTCCCCAAATCCTTGAATTTGGTGAAGATGGGGGATTCCCATCTCCTGGGACTCTGCTCCAGAGGTCCCGCTCGATGGCACCGCTGCTGCCCCGTTCTGCTCCCAGCACTGAGTTAACCCTGTTTTGGGGGGGATTAGGACTGGGTGGGGGAGTGGAGTGGGTAAATTGAGGAAAATCCAGCTCCTTTTTAGCACATCCACCCCAAGTGTTGAGCAGCAGCGAGGTGGGGTTTCCCCAGACTGCCATCTCCTGCTTTGGAGGTGGTGGGTGTGCATGGTGGATCCCCATGGGAGGTCTGGACCCCACAGCCCACTCTGCATTGCTGCATGGGGGCTACTGGGGCCCCCCCAGCACAGCACCTCCCTCTCCCCTTCCAACCCATGTCCTGGTCCTGCTTTGCACACACATGTGCAAACTCCTGGTGCCCACAGAGCCCAATTCAGCCCAATTCTTGCCACCACCCATCAGCACCAAGGGACAAAAGGAAGAGGAAGGGGGGAAGACAATAAAATTGGGCCAGGATCTGGGCAGATTGAGCTCCACTGGGTGCCCCCACCCATGGCAAGCAGCACCCTGACAGGTCCACACCCAGCCCAGGCTCCTCTCCCTGCAGCAAATGTGTGCCAACCCCGTGTTGGGCAGCAGGAGCTGGGATGAGGCTGGTGTGGGACACCCCAATGCAGAGCAGGGTTCCCCTCAAACGCATCTGGAGGAGTTCCTTGGGGTGCAACCCATTGAGCAGCACGACGAAGGTGCTGTGCTGTGTTTGGGCTCAGGAAGCTCTGCCTCGGCGCGGGGGCTGCGTGACCATGGAGGTGACTTTGAGATCACCAAGAGACGTGGAACGTGCCGCTGCCAGCCCAGCCCTGGGCTCTGCCTCCAGCCTTGCGTGTAACGTCATCGTTTCTCCCAGGTAACTGGAGATAGAACAAGAGGCAACGGCCTTAAGTTGCACCAGGGGAGGTTCAGATTGGATGTCAGGAAAAATTTCTTCACTGAAAGGGTTCTCAGGCACTGGAATGGGCTGCCCAGGGAGGTGGTGGAGTCCCCATCCCTGGAGGGATTTAAAAGCCAGGTAGATGAGGTGCTCAGAGTTCTGGTTTAGTAGTGGACAGGTCCGGTTGGACTCAATGATCTCAAAGGTCTTTTCCAACCAAACCATTCTATGATTCTATGATCCCAGTCCTAAAACCTGCTCCGGGGATGGGAAACAACCAGTCAGGGCCGGATGGGTGCTGCAGAGGGGCTCAGCAGAGCTGCTGCTGTGCCAGAGCCAGGGCTGCCTGGGGACATTGTCCCTCTCTCCTCCTTCCTGCTCCAACTTTCTGGAGCCAATCTGGGCATTTCCTACCTGAAAAGCTTGTGGAAAATGCAGCAATGTTGTGCCCTGCAGCTGAGTCCTGCTCAGAAGGTGGCGTTGGGGGGGTGAATAACAAACACATTAACTCAGCAGTGGATGGATGCTATAGGTGTGCTGAGTGACCCCCCCCCCTCTCCCCCAGTCCCACCAGCTTCGAGGGCTGCGAGGGTCCCCAACCTGTCCCTCTCCCTGGGCTTGACTTCTGGGCTGACCTTAATAACTGAGCAATCCCCAGAAACAGCTCTTGGGAGCTTTGTTTGATCCCTTGGATATCTGAGAGCATAAGCAAACTGGAGGATTGATTCTGGGAGTGGCAGATGTGTTTTCCTGCTTTGAGAAGCTTCATGGTCCTGCAGGGAAAGTTGACCTGGAGGCATCAAGGGAAAAGCGATGGACTGTGGGGACCCTCTGCCTCTGGGATGCAGGGAGCACATGAGGACCCTCTGCCTCTGGGATGCAGGGAGAACACGGGCAACGGCTGAAGCAAAACATGGGAATTTGGGTCTTAGAAAAAAGAAAAAAAATGGGGGAAAAAAAATTCCCTAATTCTGCAAGGAGCAAAATCCACTGACCGAGAGCAAAGGCTGTGGGAGCCCACGGCAGAGCCCACTGCGTGGTGACAGAGGGACTGTGGCTGTGGGTGGGGAGGGGGACAATGCCACCGGGGCTGACACAGGCTCTGGCTCTCATTGTGCTCCCTCTGCCTCCAGGCAGGTCAGCCCAGGGAGGACATCGGCATCCAGCCCCATGGGAGCTGCACCTGGGACCCCCCCAGGGAGCCTGCAGCCTCGGCTGGTGAGGAAGAGGAGGGAGGAGGCAGGTCAGGGGCTGCAAGAGCTGAGACACCCCAAGCTGGGGCTCCTTTCTAGGGGGGCCTCCCCAGTGAAGAAAGAAGCTGTTGGCAGCTGCTCCCCACAGCACAGGGGTCCAGGACAAGCAGAAACCCCCTTGGCCTCTTCGGGCAGTGAGTGGGAGCAGCAAATCCTTCACCCTCACAAGGGTTTGAAGCATGTGGGCCCCTGAAGGACCCTGAGGCTGCTCAGCCCCTTGGGGAACCGGGCAGGAGCCAGCCCAAGCCCCAGATCCCAGCATAGCCTCGATTGGAAAAGCCCTTTAAGCTCATCGAGTCCAACCATGAACCCAACACTGACAAGTCCCCGACTAACCCACGTCCCTAGTGCCACAGCTCGGTGGGTACCACATC
>NW_010311690.1:35337-35850 GCF_000700745.2 Antrostomus carolinensis
GCGTCCCTGTGGTGGGATCCAGGCCCTGGGAGCAGAAGGGCTCTCTGGTGGGGAGGGGGAGCCCATTGCGTGACAGTGAGGTCCTGAGATATAGCGGTTATTTTCAGGTAACCCATCTTCAGCCTTCCCTGGGGAACCCCTCAGGCTGGGGGTGGGAGGGCTCACAGGCACCGTGGGGCACAAATCTAGAGGGATGGGGGGGATTATCCCCTGAACTTGGTGGCCTCATCCTGCTCCCCCAGCTCACCAGTACTGCCCAGTCTGGTCTGTGCAAACCTAATAGAGAAAACAAAAAACCCCCCAAAACCACCCAAAAGCCAAACAACTAAAAAATCTCAAAGTATATTGACATATTTTTGGCACATTGAATAAAAAGCAGGTTGTGCTTTAAGAAAAGAAGAACTCAGAGGTCTGAGCCTTTTCCCTGCGGGAAGCTGCAGGGGGAACAGTGCGGCTGCCGAGGAGCTGCGCTGACCTGGGGCTGCTTTACCTTCACGAAAGGGGTTGGTCCTA
>NW_010311690.1:35962-36208 GCF_000700745.2 Antrostomus carolinensis
GTTTTAGCAGGAGCCGGTCAGGCCGGGAGATGTTTAATGGCAAATGGGTGTCTGGGGTTTTGACAGGCAGGAGGAGAAAAACTTCTCTGCAGCAGAGACAGAGCTGATGGCCGGGTCCTGTGTGAGGTGAGGGCAGCTCTGAACTGCAGGGCTGTGGTATCTGTCTGTCCCCAATGTGTCTGTCTGTCCCCAACGTGGCCATCTATCCCCAATGTGCCCATCTATCCCCAACATGCCCTTCTATCC
>NW_010311690.1:36283-36525 GCF_000700745.2 Antrostomus carolinensis
CCTTCTCCCCCCAACATGTCTGTCTATCCCCAACCTGTCCATCTATCCCCAACTTGTCCGTCTGTCCCCAACGTGTCCGTCTGTCCCCAGCCCTGCACAGCCTGGCAGGGCGATGGCAGAGTGAATTGCTGCCCTCGGCTCATCCCGCTCCAGCTCAGCCAAGTCTGGTTTAACCTCATCAATAGTCGTGTCTATCGATCGGGTACGTTGCGTTCCCCCGCAGCAGCTCCGGCCGAGGGGAA
>NW_010311691.1:0-6331 GCF_000700745.2 Antrostomus carolinensis
TCTTGTGGCCCTCCTCTGGACACTCTCCAGTGCCTTTATATCCTTTTTATACCGTGGTGCCCAAAACTGTACACAGAACTCAAGGCGAGGCTGCACCAGTGCAGAGTAGAGTAGGACAATCACCTCCCTTGACTGTCTTGCAATGCAGTGCTTGATGCACCCCAGGACACAGTTGGCCCTCTCAACTGCCAGGGCACACTGTTGGCTCATGTTCAACTTGCCATCAAGCAGAACCCCCCGGGCTCTCTCTGCAGGGCTACTCTCCAGCCTCTCATTCCCCAGTCTGTATGTGTGCCCAGGGCTGCCATGTTCCAGGTGCAAAATCCGGCACTTGCCATTGTTAAAATTCATACAGTTGGTGATTGCCCATCTCTCTAATTTATCTAGATCTCTGTCTATTTGAACACATCCTTCTCTTAGATTGGTAGGAATATAAGAAAAGTACTTTTAAGTATGGTAAGATAGTCTTACAATTTTATATGGATACATGCACAAAACCAAGGATGTAAAACTAGAAGTAGGTAATAGCAAGGAGTAAAAGCATAGATGTATAGCTAGCAGTATGTTAGAATAAAGAAAAAAAAAGAAAATAAACCATTCCAAAGGTTAATGCCTTAATCAAAAGATCACCAGAATATTCTTCCATTTTTTATCCTCTATCATTTGTTCCTTTCCTCAAGAGAAGAAATAAAAGACCAAGTTTCAATACCTTGTATCCTTATGAAAATCCAAATCCCCGAATTCCCACAAATATGTCTTTTTGCTATGGTATATTTAGCATATTTGGATATGGGACATGGAGTAGAACAATCATAAAAATTTTGTGAATATTTACCTTTCCATGTGAAGTAGATTGTCACCACATATAGAAATTACCAAAAGTATTATATTCTTTTTCCTGAGTACCTCACTGTCTCCTCATCTTCTCAATCAAAATGTTGATACCCTGTTTGAAATATAAGTGTCTAGCAGACACAATCACGTGTTAGACGGTCCTTTTCTTTTGGTCATGTGATAGAAAAAATGTTTACCATTAACATATGAAGTGATATGTCATAAAAACAAACAAACAAAAAATTAGGGGAATGAATGTGTTCATTTGGTATGAGAAATCATTGCCAAAATAAAAGGCTGAAGAAGAGAAAAGTGCTAAATGTGTGATGAAACATAACACTGAATTGTAAAAATGTTATGTGAAAGCTTTTCAAGGACTGGCTGACTAATAAGGTGAAGAGCCAAAGGGCTGGTGTTTCTCAAGGATATTAGTAACTGCCAAGATGGTGAAGTGTTGAATCCATAAATGAAGGTAAGAGGAGAAGTAAAAAGGTGTTGTATATCAAGAATTCTGTAACTCAGATCATATCTAAAGGGTAAGGAGGTGGGAGGAAGCTGCTTGGTTGAGCGAACAAAGGCTTCAGAATTGTAAGCTGGGTGATCAAAACCAAAACTTTATGAGAGAGCTCTTCCAACACTTTGAAGCAACTGATGTGCCAATATAACTTCTAATAATAATGATATAATTGGGACTGAACTCCCAAATACTGTTGCAACTCTGTAACTAGGAATGAATGACTTGTATCTGAATGGCTGTGTGGGGTTTTGCCTGTGTGTGTCTACACTGATAAACTGAACAGAAAGGCTTCTGAAAATTTTGTTGCTGGATTATGTCTTAATACAAGACAACACAATATTTTACATAAATTGCTGATATCTGTGCCTGAATTTGTCACCTTCAGCTCTCTTGAATAGTTAATGAAAAGAACTCATATTCTTTTAGTTATATATAGCTATGAACTATACAAGTAATACATATTTCATATCCTTTTAATCATTAGACATTATTGTTTTGTGTTATTTCCATATTTTATATACATATCATCATACATGGTAGCATTACTGTCCAGTTCAAGCTACAGAACATGACCTGTCTGGACAATATGGGTCCTAGGCATGAATCTTAAAAATGTGGTTCGCCCTAGAGAGCATAGTGGAAGAAGATGCTGTTAACACTGCCATTTAGCCATCTGCATTCTGTCCCTGGTCCTGCAGTTATTGCCAAGCACATTTCCATGTATATTACCAATGGCTACAGCTTTGCATTTTTTAACTAGCAATCATTTTCCTTTTTTTATACAATTGTTTAACTGTTCCTGCCTTGTTTCCTGTAGCGTCTGCTTCAGTATCTTTTCTGAATGCCAAACCTGATTCAAAACAGAGCCAAAGAGGTGGTTTCTGCTTCTTGTTACTTCTCCTTTTCTAAAATGTATTTTCTTATCTGTTCCAAAGGCTTTTAACTTGCATTTGCATAGATTTGGGCAAGAGAACATGATGTTCCAGTTT
The DNA here is from genome assembly GCF_000700745.2 of Antrostomus carolinensis. Lineage (NCBI taxonomy): Eukaryota > Metazoa > Chordata > Aves > Caprimulgiformes > Caprimulgidae > Antrostomus > Antrostomus carolinensis. The sequence goes on from NW_010311691.1 coordinate 2,341, forward strand.
GCTTCCCACATATGAAAAAATAAGGAAGCATTTGTCTTTACAGATTGTTTGCTTTTCATCAAGCTAGATGCAACGAAAATGTAGTACACCCACAAGCATATGCACATGCACTGTCACCTTGGAGATTCAGTATTGTAAGTGGGAGAGCAATCATGTACTGAAATCGAGATAATACACTCGACCAGGGCCACTCTGACATTTTAAGTGTACATATTTGATGTGATTTTTACTGTTAATTACATGAGCTTTATGAATTCCTGTATCATTTCCTTTCCACATAAACTGGATGAAGGGAACCATACAGTCCTTTCACATCCTATAAGAGAGATTCAGATGGAAATAAACAGTGGGAAACTTGCCCTTTTTTTTTTGCACCACATTGTCCCTGTACGGTCTTGAGTTAGCATGGAGCACGCTAGTGCTCCACTGTGTCACCTGTGTGTTCCCACTTGTTTTCTCTTAACTGTTAAAAGAGAAAGCCTTATCAGATGAATATTTACAAAGTCACAACACAACTTCAGAGATAGAAGGCAAATAGGAGGGAGGAGGAGAAGCAGAACTGAATGAGGTAAAGAGACAACAAAAACAGCATGCACAAAACTTGCTAGAGGTAACTGCTTACCTGAACCACCCCTATATGACATAGTTCTAAACTTGGAGAAAATTATAATCTCCAGTAGGGTTTCTTGCAAAGAAATAATTCCTCTTTAATCTATAAAATAAATTCCTGACAATTCCTAGCCCTGAGGTCAAATTACCCTGACAGTCCATTATTTATTATTAAACTCTCTTACTTTGCAAAACAAGATAGACACATGGAAACAATCCTTTTAACAGGAGTTCCCATCTTGTGTTAAATCCTGAACTGTTCCCAGATGGATGTTTGGGAAAATGCTTGTTGGCATAAGCTAAATATATTCTAGGGATCTTTTTCAGCAACATGAGCAAAAAAATAATAGTTTTCCAATGCCTGGAAATTTCTTGTCAGTCTTCAGTTTATTAGAAACTACATAGGTTTTCTTTTACTTTCTCCATCACATGGGTGTAGCACATGAATCAAGTCTGCTGTACTCCTAGGGGCAACTATAATTTTGCCTTATAGCTTATTATCTGTCTAGGTCAGTACAGTGCTACACAAAGTTAGTACAATGCTACACAAAGAGACTCAGTTGTTTCTGAAATAATTTAACTATAGAACCAAAATAAGCAAAACTGTGATATCCTTATATCATACTGACAGAATATGTGCTATTTGGTCTGAGCCAGTTAGCCAAGCCAAAAACCAGAAGTATGCCTGAAATTCTGTGCCTGAACCTGACCTCCTGTTTATCCAAGACCCTCCTCTGAACTCTGCAGATGCATTACCTTAGCAGGGCCAAGGGAATCTCAGACACTTTGTACTGCTGTGTGTAGCATAGGCATTCTTTCTGACTTCTATAGCCCAAAATTTGCAGTTCAACCACTATATGGAAGGTAAGCGAGGAAGAAACATAGGTACAGTTAGTTACACGTATCTTCTTGTTTCCTAGATTTGTATATTATTCCATGTTAAGCATCTTTCTTTCTTTCAATATGCTTTCTTTGTTAACAGGCTACAAGCTGCTTCTCTAAGAAACTACAGCTTTTTGTGAAAAAGCATGTTTTCTCAAAGCAAAATGGGAAAATATATTTTGCAAAATTATTTTTCATCCAATTACACTCCTCAAGAATGCAAGCAATTTTGAAAAATTTCCTCTTAAAAAATTGTAGGTTTTGGTAATTTATGGAAAATATTTTACTTATAATAGCCCATTTGTAACATGATGATTTTTTTTTTTTTTCAGCACATATGTGGGAGGCATGATAAGAGTGAAAACTGGGATACAACTTTATTTTTATCAAAATAATTTGATGCTTATACTGCATTCAGAGAATTGATATATTCTATTTTTGAAACACTAATTTCTGAGCAACTGTAGACAGACATAGAGACCAGTTGATTGAAATGTAACATTAAAGCTCTTTCATTAGAGAATTAAGATTTTTATCAATCCTGTATATACATAATACATAGGAAATAAACGGTTTCTGTCTCATTTTTGCAATGACAACACCCACAAACATGTAATTTAGAAATGAAATTTGAGGAATAAATGTTTGTCCCTAAAGAATAGCCATGAGCAGGTTGAAAGCTTATGGGTAGGAATTAGGGATCAAGATAACAAGGGGAACCTTGTGGTTGGTGTCTACCACAGGCCACCCGATAAAGGGGAGCCTATTGATGAAGCCTGCTTACTCCAGCTCCAGGAGGCATCAAGCTCACAGGCTCTCATCCTGCTGGGGGATTTCAACCACCCTGACATCTGTTGGAAAAGTAGCATGGCAAGCTGTAGGCAATCCAAGAGACTCCTGGATTGCCTTGTTGACAACTTCCTAACACAAAAAATAGACATCCCTACTTGGATCTGATGGTCACCAATGCAAGTAAGCTCATCAGGGGTGTCAAGATTAGAGGCAGTCTGGCATGTAGTGATCATGCCCTGGTGCAGTTCACTGTCCGAAGGCATATATGTCATTTGAGAAGCATTGTCAGGACCCTGAATTTCAGGAAAGCCAACTTACAGCTCTTCAAGGAGCTAGTCAATAGGACACCCTGGGAAACGGCCCTCAAGGACAAGGGAGCAGAACAGAGCTGGCACATCTTTATGGATTTTTTCCCCAGAGCACAAGAGCTCTCAATCCCCAGGTATAAGAAATGGGGCAAGGAAGGCAAGAGACCAGCATGCCTGAGTTGAGACCTGCTGGTCAAATTAAAAGGCAAAATGGAACTACACAGGCAATGGAAGCAGGGACAGGTATCCTGGAGAGTACAAGGTCAGGAAGGTCAAGGCACAGCTGGAGCTGAACTTGGCAAGGGATGCCAAGAAAAACAAGAAGGGCTTCTACAGTATGTGAACTGGAAAAGGAAGATTAAAGAAAGCATACACCTCCCTGATGAACAACAATGGTGATTTAGTAACAACAGACAAGACGGAGGCTGAGGTTCTCAACAACTTTTTTGCCTCAGTCTTCACTGGCAACATGTATCCTCACAGCTCTCAAGTTGGTGGCCCACAAGACAGGGACTAGGGATACAAAATCCCTCCCACTGTAAGTGAAGTTAAGGTTCGTGACCATCTGAGGAACCTGAGCATACACAAGTCCATGGGACCTGTTGAGATACATCCCAGAGTCCTGAGGGAATTGGCTGATGTAGTTACCAAGCCACTCTCCCTGATAATATTTGAAAAGACATGGCAGTCAGGTGAAGTCCCTAGTGACTGGAAGAGAGGAAACATTATGCCCATTTTTAAAAAGGGCAGAAAGGAGGACCCTGGGAACTTCCGACCTGTCAACCTCACCTCTGTGCCTGGGAAGATTGTGGAACAGATCCTCCTAGAAGCTATGCTGAAGCACATGGAGGACAGGGAGGTGATTTGAGACAGCCAGCATGGCTTTTCTAGGTGCAGGTCCTGCCTGACCAACCTAGAGGAAACATTATGCCCATTTTTAAAAAGGGCAGAAAGGAGGACCCTGGGAACTTCCGACCTGTCAACCTCACCTCTGTGCCTGGGAAGATTGTGGAACAGATCCTCCTAGAAGCTATGCTGAAGCACATGGAGGACAGGGAGGTGATTTGAGACAGCCAGCATGGCTTTTCTAGGTGCAGGTCCTGCCTGACCAACCTAGTGGCTTTCTACAATGAAGTAACTGCTTCAGTAGACAAGGGAAGAGCTATGGTTATAATCTATGTGGATTTCTGCGAGGCCTTTGACACATTCTCCCACAACATCCTACTCTCTAAGTTGAAGAGATACAGATTTGATAGGTGGTCTGTTCAGTGGATAAGAAATTGACTGGATGGTCACATCCAGAGGGTACTGATCAATAGCTCAATGTCCAGATGGAAGACAGTGACAAGCAGTGCCCCTCAAGCGTTCTTACTGGGACCAGTGCTGTTTAATATCTTCAT
>NW_010311693.1:0-39099 GCF_000700745.2 Antrostomus carolinensis
AGGGGGGGTGGTGGGAGGGGGTGGGCATGTATTTGCAATCTTGGATTAAAAGATTCCCCCCTCAGTCGCTGTCTTGCTCACCTATGGAGCTGCTTTTCTGGTCTATGACAAAGATCCCACAAAGGGGTAGGAATGCTTCCTGCTAAAGCTTCTGCGAGCACGACACAACCAAGTACGTTCTGCTCTGCAGTCTCCTTATTAGCAGTATATGTTTTATGCTGATTTTCAAAGTATCTTAATGAAAAGAATTTTATTAAAGTAAAACTTGTTAAACACGAAGAGCATTCTCCAGCACTAAACAATTCCTGTTTGTTCGCTTAGCCCCTTTGCCGCTTAAAACCTGTTACTTCATTTATACCTCAGGAAAACTAAACATTAGATAATTTATTTCTGGAAAAGGATATTACAGCTCTCCTAGTTATGAGGTACCATATATATGCTGATTAAAAAAAAAATGGGGAGGCCTACTATGAAAATTACAAATGGCTCTAGGTCTTATTGCATATTTCAATAGATTTCATTGTATAGATGTGCTGTAGAAGAATGGATTTCTGAGTTTATGAGAGGTAAACTATGGATACTGTAGTCAGGGTCAACCCAAATACAGAGTCCAGGTTAAGACTGTGAGCTGTTCACTGGGATTCAAGTGACAAGTGTAGTTTCTCTGAAGGAGAAAATTACTGTTCTTGCAGTTTTTCCCTTCTGCAGGGCATTATGTAAAATTCCAGTTTCTATACTTAAAAGTCAGACACTCAGCTGTTTTCAATGAGCATCTAGAGAAACCTTGTGATTTCAGTGATTTGTCCATTAATAAATGAAATATGATGTACTTCAAAAGAAGTACATGCAGTACAGGAAGAAATGCAACTATGAAAATACAGGCACAATTTACAGTGTTAGTAAACTAGATCTGGACAACCAGATTTTGATGACAGAGAAACTCAATACAAGAGATAGACCTCAGTTTGTCCTACTGATATCATTATAAATCACTGTGGTCAACACCAAGTATTTAGTTTTGTGTAATGCTAAATACAGTGATCTTTTTTACTTTAGAAGTACTCTGTTCAATCCTGCATCCAGCTAAGAGCTTACAGCCCCCCAGGGAGAGAGGAAGAAGGAGGAAAAACAACAGCAACAAAAACCCCACAGAATCTGAGCTACTTTTTCTTGCCAGAGAGTAATAAAATAGAACTAAAATGTAAGAATTATTAGTTCCCACCCTGCTCTACTTCCTGCCTATGTAGGATTGTTCCCTATGGTACATTATGTAGTGTTTCATCCAGGCTTATTTTAAGTGTTCAGCTCAATTTTAGCCATGAAACTGCAGCTAACGAATAATCTCCTTTGGTTTATTTTTATCACATTCTCAAGTATGCATTAAAATTAGCATAATTGATGGTGTAATTAAAGACGTCAGCACAGCTCTGAATACAGGGTTTGCTAGTTTACACATGCTCCATGCTGGTTGGATCGCAGAATAGGATTTTTTTTCCTGAGAGCTTTCTGACAACATGACATTGGATTATTTTAAAAAAAGCTTTTAATTCCTGAATTGTTGTCCAGGAAGTTACAAGATGTTTTAATAGTTTTGAGAGTTACATTCATAGACTCCTGCATAATACAATACAAAATGAAACCAGGTAAGGACACAATTCAGCCTGCTCCCATTTCATCTGCCCACTTGTGTACATAAGATTGATCACAGTCATGATCGTAGAGTCTCCCTATGCTTTTGTAAAAGTCCATCTGCACTAGTAAAGTAGGTGCACAACCAGCTCAACAACACAGCAATTTCCAGTTGTCTACACATCTGCCAAAGTTTAAGCACCTGCCATTAGGAAAACATTTCTCTTTAAGCTGTGACCTTAGCAGAGAAGCAGAAAAGGCACAAGCTCAATACAGCTCTAAACAGAGTGACAGCCTTCCACTTCCTTTTCATATATGCCCTATGTCTTAAGATTCTAGAGACCCACACTGAAATTCAGTTCGACCAGGGGGAAGGAAGTTAATGAAGAACACTCCAACATGCCATACCAGTGAGTTTGTATTCTCTCATTTATGTCCTGATGGACCTGAAGACACAATTCCCCTACTTCAGAGATGACACTAGTTACAATAATCTTCCTTACAGCTTAATGTTTATTGTATTAATAATATAATTCAGGTTAGTGCTTATTTTACAGTCAGCTTTGGGACCATGCAAAGTCCATGGTTGAATCTAATTTAATGTATGGGGTGTTCTTTCACTCTCATCCATTCAGTAAGAGATATTCTTGTATTGTCCCCCTTGTACTATCCAACAACCACCTATTGGTGCCCTCAAACTAGGGTACCACATTCATGAAGCCAAGTACTGACCAATATGTGAATGTTAAAATGTGTTTAAAGTGGTATCATGGTTTTAAACCTCTTGTAATTTGCACCTTTGTTGCTGCTAAAGCAATAGTTCCAATTATACTTTTCCCTTTGTACTAGAAACTACACACAGCTAGTTAGTCCTAGCTCTACCAATCTGCTTGATTTCACAAGGCTCAAGGAATAAGTGGATTTGGAAAAAGTGTTTTAGTTCTATAACTCAAATGTTTTGGCTTTTTTTCAGATACTCTGCTGAGTATTATGTAGTTATACAATGAGTAGCCTGTTCCAAATTTCTGAATAACCCAGCCTAACTTCTCACAGTTGCTAGTGAAGAATTCAGTTATAGAAGTTTTCCTCTATCCTTAGATTAAATAGAAAGCAGATAGTAAAAATGTCAGAATAAAGTATAAAACAATCTCTCTTTTTCCTAAAGAGCAAGCTAAAGCAAAGGTGAAGCTGGGAATAACTGAAAGGGTGAAATGTCTATGTCCTTAGCTTGAAGGATCATCGGTTACAAAATAAGCTCAGAACTATCCCTCATTTGGTACACAGCAGAGCTGAAGGATCTCTATATGCTTGAAGATAACTGCACTAACAAAAGATTTTAATCAAGGATGTTGTACAATAACAGTGCAATGGCAAAGGAGAGATCTTGATTTCCACACTTAAAATACAGACATTTTAGACAGTTAGAATAGATCCTAACGAGAATTCGTGGAAGACTTCCATCTCTTTAAACTGTTTATTCAATGAAAGCTGCTTCATAAGTCCAAAACTCTTGACTTGTATGAAGTTTTGCATCGCTACAGATCTTTATCAGGCATGAATTTATGGCTTTACATTCAAAAGTCTTAAAGGAATGACTGGTGTTTCAGCATAATTTGTACAAATGTTAAAAAATATTTTTAAATATAGTAGCTGATGTTGATTTCCGATATGTAAACCAAGCAAAAGAATTTGTTTGTGCCTGTAATTTGTCACAATTCCATTATCATTTTATATTTAATTCTTTCAAACACTTCTCTGCTGCATTTCATCTACCTTATAGATCCCCTCTCTCTTGCTTCCTTTTCATGAATCCATTACAAAAGATACTTTACCTGTTTTATACTTCAAAATACCTTTGTTTCAAAGAGAGAAGATAAAAGAGGATAAAAAACATCAGAAGCAAGCCTTGATAACAAGGCAGACTTTGAAGCTTTGATATAAATACAGCACAATGCTTTCGAACAGATTTTTAATTTAAACTCTCACATTAAAACAGAATAATTACTAGACCCAGTGGCAGTGCAGGAAGACACATGGCTTAAGTGCATATCTACAGAATGCCTCCATGGTATTGCCCACTTCTCTACTTCTTTTACTTTAATAACATTTCAGCTATATAATGATTCTGGCAACTGCCGCCTGTAAGAACATTTTTGAAAATTTAATCAGTCTGTACAGAATTGAATTGGTCAAGCAGTACAGGTTATATCAAGAAGTACACTTTGGAAAAATATGTTGTAGCTGCATTTGAATGTAGTTTAACAGGTATTTCTCAAATGGTAGGTGACAGATTTACTCTGAAGTTCTTAAAGATCGGGAAATTTAGTGCAAAAATACTCTCACTAGCATACCTTTAAACAAGAACAAAGCCCCTTTTAGCATGTGCATCCTCACCTGACAGCGATGTAGAGTCTAAATGTGATTTGCTCTCAGTAGTAATCAGGAAAACATCACATCTCACTTGGTAGCAAGCATTAACATCATGGAGGTCATGAGTTTTTAATACAACTCAAAAGTAATTATAAATTTACTTCAGTTATCTTGGATTACTTTAGAATTAAAACATTAATTAATTTGCGTGTAAGGTAGTATTTTCAGATGACTCACAATCATTTGGGTGGTAAAGTTGTTTGGCCAAAAAAAGAAATGGAAAACATCACATAAGACCAGGATTGCAGTCCACAAGGAGCTTACAATGTGCTGAACTAGGACCTCCCCTATGGTACATTAACCTCAGTAAGCCAAGTGACTGCAGGTTTAAGATGACTCTGAATCAAGGAGACTTCAAATGCAGTCTAATTGATTAGGAATTAATAAATAACAACACCGAGTTAACCTGTAAGGAGGGTCTTAGCTCTTTGGGAGACTGAGTCCTAAGAAGCTAGATCTAATTTCAGAAAGCATGGGTACCCATCAAGTTAGTTCATCTTAATTTACTGTATTTCTGACTCAGGAAGATAAGTAAGTAAAAGACCTAGTTCATTTTAATATCAATCCTACTTATTTCTTATTACTTTTTAAAACCATGAACGTATTTTGAAATAGACATTCTCAAAAATCTGTATCACTAACATAGTCAAATGAGATTTAGGCTTACAAGTGTAGCAATGCCAATAAGTTTGAGTAGAAAAGTGTGTAGGCAAATAAATTTATTCCATGTTAAATGAAAATAGGAAGTGTGAAATGAGTTGTATTAAGAGTCAAAGTTAAGCATACCCACTTCATTTACAATTGTTACAGCTATATGTATAGTCAAAACTCTTAATTCATATGTGCAATTTTAGTTGGCAAGTACTACTTGCCATTATTGACAATACAAGCCAATATATTGCCAATACAAGCCAATATCCTGTACTACTATCTTTCCATCTGTAATTCTGGGTGTAAACTGGGAAAAATGCCTGCGAATAGTATGTACAAGATGGAGGCTGCAGCAACAAATACTGAGAATGACAAAGTGAAAGCACTGAAGATCTGATTGAGTGACAACCACTGACAAAACTTTGGAAGAAAAAAGGGATGCGGAAGCAAGGAGGCAAGAAAAAGCACAAGTATTTCTAATCACTTCCACTATGTATAAGCCAATATAATGCTTAAAAATAACCAACATGTTGTCATCTCACACTTCCAAATACAACTTCTCAAAGCAGTTTCTAATGTGCATTTCTGACAGTCATGAATCAAAGAGATCTGCTATTTGGCATGAAAATCTAGAAACCAAATTGTACACTGCCAGCATAAATGTACCAAAAGTAGTGAGAGTTTGAAGGCAATATGTCAGGTTGTCCACACAGTACTCCAGATCGAATATTTTGTCATGATGTGGGTCGCATAGACAACAGGAAAATAGTTGAAAGGAATATAGCCCTTCTAGTGAAATACTTCAATGTAATTACAGATCTGTTATCCATTGCTGTGGATTACCTAGTAGTCTAGTACACCTTCAATGGACAGATTTTTCAACTTATTTCTTAACCTCCATAATAGGTCAATGCCCTACCCATCAATTTTACTCTCCCTTCCAGATAAATGAGGCAATGACCCTATTAACTGTTTCTTTCAGCAGCTATGTGATAGCACAGCGCTCACTTTGCAGAGCACGTTACAAATACAGTAATGATATGGCCTGACAAGCCGCTTGACTGCACGTTATTTAATGCTCAGAGGGCCACTAAGCATGCAGTGAAATTTGTGCTCGTAAGATAAACTAGGCAACATTGACAATTGCTTCATTCAGTGAGTAGAATTCTCAGAGGAGGTTACCTAAATCATCTCTAAGCTGATGGCCCAGCAGTATGGGCAACAGCGAAAAGGAAAGAAGCATAGAAGGCACAGTGCAGCAGTAGGATAATGCAGCAACTCAAACGCAGTCTTGAGTCAGACATGTTAGATAAATCCTGAAATCTATCATATTTGAGGGAGGTATTCTGGGGTGCTTCTGAAACTGTTGAGACACAGGCAGAAAAGGTCTCAAAAAACAATTTTCACCACAACTCTATCAAACTATTCTAAGCTTAGCCTAAAGAGGATCGCAGACCCAGCTCATCACAGACAACACTGCAGGAATCAAAATTGGCAATATTTCTTATTCAAAATGCCATTACTATGCTTCCCTCAGCTTTCAGGTCAATTTAGAAGAGCTGAAGCACATTCAGCTGTATCTCCCTTGCAAAAAATTTTGAGATTATTGCTTTACAATGGTCGTTTTTCCACCACATCACTGCAGTCACAATTATACGTACATACCCTAGGCACATATCAGTTAAATAGCTTGAGGTTGTTGGTACAGAAGGCTGGAGGGAATGAGGTTGGCCTTTAATACCATCTGTGAGAGCTTCATAGTGTTGTCGGGAATAAAAGACATTAAACACCTGGCTGAAAAATACAGAGCCATTTCTTGCAGCATTTGGTTTTTCTTTTGCTGTTCTGAGAAAAGACTTTTTTGTCTGTTTGTTTTAAAAAGAACAACTATGATGATCCTGAAATAATAACAATGAGAATAACACGGCTAGCGTGTCTAGGACATTTGCCATAAATGAAGCAAGAGCTGTGGAATACCTCGGGATTGGTTCCAGTTGTTCTTTGATAACTGCTGTTTAGAGAAGTCAGAAGGAGCAAAAAATATGAATAACGAGGGAAGAACTGTTGCTCGCTAGTGCCTAAAAAAGTAATCCCTTGACAAAGAGCAGAGCATTACCGTAAAGGAAAAACAATTAGGTGATCCATGTATCTCTAGCATTTAGCTTTAAGCAACGTGATGTGTTTCATGGTATTCTTAATATTTTGCTCCAAGATAAAGTATTTTCAGGAACATTGACCTACACAAAATAAAACCAGCTTCCTGCATTCAGTCATGTTTCAACTGTCTTGCAAATAATTCATAGATAATAAAAAGTAATAAAGACAATTGTCAGAAGCTATATTTGCAGTGTCTGTGTTGTATGTTTGCATTACAATGTTCACCAAGAAGAATGGATTAATTTTAGGTCATATTGCATTTGAATTTAGTATTTATATTATGAATAAAATATAATGGAATTTTAATGCATTGACTGCTTTAAGTATATTTTCATTCATGTGTCAAAGCATAGAAGTGCAGAAAATAGTACACTTATCTATTCTTATAGCATTAGAAACATAATCTTCTTGTGATTATAAGCTATTTTTTCTATTTCATTTATTATTTGACACAGTACTTTGGTTTTGTACATTGTGTTACACCATTTGCTGGCAAAAGTTGAACTTGACAGTTTTAACTCTTCTAGGCTTTTACTGCTCTGTTTATTGTCCAAACTATGACAATGCATCTTCAAGTAAAATTACACTTTCTTTTTCAAAGCTGCTTAAGAGTTACTCTAAAATTATTTTAAATGTAGTGCCCCTACAGTGTACTTCCAAAGTCCTTTTAAGACTTTAACTAATGAATTATTTAATATTTCATCAAGCTGTGCATTTTGTGTATTTTTACATATTTTGAACCAGGCCTTCCTTACTTGGCCACAGTAAGCAGAACAGTGTCAGCCCTATTGCTATGCAGAACCACGTACCAAGACCAGACTGAAATGGACTTCTGCATTTATTTAATACTCTAAGGGTTTCACACAACTCTTCTCCCTTTCTAGCAGAGACCTCACTCTTCAGCTGTTAACCCTGGTGGGCCTTGCTTTGGCCTGCCCACAGGAGTCAGATCATGTCTAATGTCTCTGTCCCTCTCCCAAGGAGAGAGGCAGGCAAGGGGTCCAAGGAGGACCCTTAAGTCACACAAATTTGAGATTACCTAGTTAGAGGAGAGAGCTGAACCATGAAATGGTCAACGTGCTCAGCCTCCAAAAGAGGGCGAAGAAAGGGAAGAATTATCTCAGCACAACCTCCCCCTCCACAGAGATCATCTGGACCCCCAGTCAGGACAACACTAGGAACTGGGCTCTTAAAAGTGCTCCCCCCTGTAGCTTTACACGCCTGCAAGTGTTCATTCATGTGAGAATTTGAAATGATAGGCCATACACAAGTGTGATTGCACTGCCTTGGGTTTTCTCGCCCATGCAAGGAAGCTAAAATACTAGGTGCTGTATTGGTTTTGACCTTGGCAGCATTTGAAATAGTCTCCTGATACTAACAGCAAGTTCTGGTCTATTGTGTCCAGCGATAATGAGCACTACCTTAAAAGAGCAGATATCGATTTCGCTGCCAGTTGTCAGCCCTTACTTATTCATTTCACAGCACTACAATGAGATCAACAGTGCTATAACCATGCCACCCTGATCATTGAAATATGCACTGTGATACGATACAGCGACAACCTTTGCATTTAAGCAATGGCCTAACAAAAATAAATAACTAAATAAATAAAATCCTGATAGTGCAGAAACAATTTATTCCCGTAAGACTGATGGCAATATCAAGTAGGAAAAGAATAATTTGCTTTGCTCTGGCTTTATGTGAAAAGCATTATAAGTTTAAAATATTACCCATGCTGTAAATTCAAATGAATTCAGAAATTAAAAAGCATGATAATTTACCTGTGTGAAAACTGAAAATACCAGCAAGATCATTAGAAACTTTAATTTTTACTTTCTTTTTTTCTCTACAGAGCATGCATTGATCATATTATGCACTATGGGTGAGGGTTTGACTCACTGTAATAATAGACCAATTATTATACAAATCAAGAAGTATAAACAATCATTAACACAAAAGTATTTTTTTAAAAAAACAAAAACCCAACTGTGAAAGAGTGGTTTTCCAACTTCAGTGCTTATATTCTCCCTAATGTCATTAACCACTGCTCACTTTATATATAGGAATATTCAAAACTACTGATTTTTATAAAGACAGAAAAATCAGAATTATTTTCATATATTTAATTTTAAGATAGTAAAATTGTGCTTTTTTAAAATATCAAACCATTAACAGCATTTTCTAAGCAATGCAATATTGCTGTCCACAGGAAGTCTTGCAAAAAAAGTGAAAAAAGCTTGAAAGAACTGAAAGTGTTTGGTGATAACTCCCTTGTATCTTTCTAGGTTTTACCTTCATGATTAAATAAACTTTTGGATCTCACACATTAAATAGTACAGAGAATCAAAATTTTTAAATGTTGGTTTAAAAAGGACTTCCTTTTGCTTGTTTATATTTCGTTGCTTGGTGTTTTCATTTGTAAATGCCACCATCCTGGAAGGAGTTCTTATAGTCTATGAAATAGTGGACAGTTATCCTTGGCTCACTTGCTTTGTTATTCATAATTTTCCAGGCATGTCCTACATCTCCCATGATTTTCTTATTCTCAAGCTGCTCCATATCTTTGATTTTTGCCCTTTTTACACTCATTCCAGCGTTATTGGCTGTTTAGTTTTTTATGTATGTGAGGATAAAATGGAGAGGAAATGCACAACTAAAATATACATGGACATCAGAAAACAGTTCACTACTGCTGTCAGTGTTCAGCCTTTTTTCCATCTCCAACTGTCATAAATCGCATTGTTATTGAAGATTGACTTAGTTAAGTATCAATAGATTTTTCAGATAAAACTCTTACAAGGAATTGTGAGCCAATCCACAAGACCAGAAGGCTACCTAACATCTTGAGGAGAGTTATTTAAAAAGAAAATTTAACTCTGTGATCCAAGAATCACTTTATAGCATATGCAGATACAAAAACTGTGTCTATTGTCACACCCTGGGTGACAGTGCGCTAACAAAAAGGCATTTCCATGTAGATGTAATGCCACAAACAGGTAAGATAGAAGCTCTTACACCAAATTACTAGACTACTTTTTGAATCCTAAAGTACAGCCAAAAAGTGTTTTGTATCAAGTAATTGCCATCTGAACATCTGAAACTGGAAACAAACCAAAGGCAAAACTAGAGAATTAGAAGTAAGGGTGTTTATGTTGCCCAAGCTCAGGGGTTTGACATCAGTGTCTCACCTTCCAACTCCTCACAGAGACATCAGTGAAAGCCCAGCCATCCAAGAGACCAAGTCAGAGAACCTGGCTCTGAGCTGTGACTGCCACAAATGATGCACAAAGAGCAGATCAACAGAGACAGGGATGATGGAGCTGTTATCACACCCAAAGTGATGTCTGAGTGGTAAATTCAAAAAGGCAAAGGTGACAGCTCCCCAGGACAGGCAGGTGGACTTGCTGGAATTCATCAAACACAGATCAGACCAATGGTGATGCCTTTTGACACACTAGTTTTTTGTAGGTAGAGCATGTAAAGACCTCTCTCAAATGCAGACCTCTTCTGTGCAAATGTTGAGAGATTAACATCTCTAGAACTGCCAAAAGCACAGACAGAGAAGAAGAAAATGAAGAGTCATGAAGTTATCACACAGATTCATTAACCAACTGATTGGCGCTTTCCTATTGCTGCTGTCATGAAAAAGGACAGGAAGACAGATTCACATTTATCTTAAACACTTCATAGCAACAATTCTCAGGGAAAGTACATCTTCTCATCTCTGAAAGGTGTCTAGCAATAATGTATTTTGAAGATAGCAGGTGCTAACTGTGGAACAAGTGACTTTTATTAAGTGCAAACTTAATAAGAAAATTTGGCATTTGCCATGGGGTTTTTGTTATTTCCATTCTTAGTATAATTACAAACACTAGAAGTGCAACCACTGAAGATCTAGGTATTAAGAAACAGGACCTAAAACCACAAAGAAATCCTTAAGAAAAAAAAAAACAAAACCAACACACTTTTGTTTTAAAGTTAAAAAAGTAAATAGTGGCAAAGTAACATAAGACTAGGAGATTTAGTCATACTTTATATCATCTTCTTGCTTACAAAAATCATAATCATTAACAAAAACTAACTGTACCAGCATTTTACACCAAAACTAAGATCACAAATCACTAAGATAAAGGTCAATCGGTAATAAACAGTTCCTGAGGGTAAACTCAGTATTCTAAAATATCAGAGTATTGGTACAAAGACCAGCAAATCTTTCATACAGTGTTCTAGACAACAGCCTTCATGTACGACATGCCTTTGCAGAGTGCTTCAGGAAGGAAGCATTCATATTTTCATCTTTTTACCTACGTAAAGTTTGACTTCTCTATACAAAATAGCCTAAGTATCTTCCAATAGCACCAACAAGGAGATTTTATAACTAACACAAAAATTGGGACACTGTGAAAACGTCAGCTACAGAGATACTACAGTTACACAGCTATCTACTGGTGAATTTCTTCTCTGTGGGTTGCAGGAATCTGCACAGGCACATTAAGAAAAGTAGTTACTGATAAGAACTAGGTTCCTTGCTGTGATTTTCCCTGAATAGAAAGTGACATTTTTAAAAAAAAGAAACAAAAACAAGTACTATCCAGTAATTATACTTTTTTATATGGCAAGATTATTCAGAGCCTCCAATTAACTGCAGGGTTGCATGTTACTGGATACTGCGTGGAAGTACACACAAAGAAATGGCTCTTCTGAGTAGCTTAAAATCTAAACAGACAGTTGACACAAGAAGTAGGAAGAAAAGATGGAAAGAGTAGACTGTAGACAATTAAATATACACAGAAACATATGTGAAAATACTAAACGCATATGGAGATTGCTTACTAGAATTAACAAATGAGGAAAAGGGCTCAATGAGAAACAAAGAGAAATAAAACTGAGAATCGCTGCTCTCCTCCCTGCCACAACCAACACACAATTCTGCTTCAGTTTATCTCCAAGGTAAATGAGTCGGTGTGACAGGAGCAGATGCCACAAATGCTAGCACAGCATGAACAATTGCTGCAACAAAGGAGAGGAGTAAACAAAGGGATTCAGCAGCAAACAGCAGGACAGCAGTTTCTGCAGCAGGCATTACCCGGTCCTGCTTCGGGGCAGCCCTATAGCCCTTGGTTTTCCTGAGAGCAGCAGAGAAACTGCCATACATAACCTTAAACTTTGGGGCTACAGCTCATTCTTTTCACAACCCTGAGAACACCCAAGTCCGATACAGCAATAAGAGCAGCACTCCAAGTTACAAATAGGTAGCCTGATGTACACTGTTGCCGAACAGTTCACTCTTCATCTTTTAGATACTTCCAGTAATAAATTATGTGCTTCAAGAGGGTCATGGAAAGTTCTCTTTTAAAAACCCTCGATTGTTGTCATGATATTTGTTCTCTTTTTTCTGCATTCATCTCCATTCTGCATTGCATCCCCATTAACAGGTTCACATACCGTAACAAAAAATGCAAGAAACTGTCTCTACTGAATGTATTTTTAACGTCTCTGAAAAGATTTAAAGTAATTATAAGGTATATTGGCATTTGGCTGCAATTTTAGTAATCTCCTTTGCTTTATCTCTTTGCCTGCAGTTCTGTAGCGTGACTGTTTGACACCAGCAGCTCATGGACTCAGGTGAGAACCCAACACAGTTAAACTGTGACTGTGACCAATGTCTCCCAACAGGAGTCTATTCTGACACCAGTAAGGCTATCCCTGAAGCAAATGTAAAGTCAGTCTGGGCCAGCTTTACACCTGGGAATGCCCTCAACACTACTACTGAACCTTGTCTTTGGAGTTAAGTTTTTCCCCACGTTCACCATCATCATGTCTTATAAACTGTCCATTTTAAGACAACTATGTATTCTTCACACCTGCAGCAAAAATAATTACTGCAAAAAGCATGGGTTAAGACCCACATCTCTCTGAAGTAAGACACTTTATCCTAAATCAATTCAAGCAATACTCTGTGAGATGAATTTATATGAAAGTTTGTCAGCTGTGTGATTCAAGCTATAGATTCTTAATAGAGAAGAACTGAAACTCTTTATGAGACACAGGCAGAGATTTTGAATGGTGTGAGAAGAGGTGACAGATGAAGAGTCATTTTTATTCCTTCAGTCTTCTATAATCATGCATTTTTCTGATAGTGAATGTGCTACAAGTATATATCTCCTAATCAATTCGTTACAGAGCTTAGTTTTTCTACATGATACAGTCATTCTCTACATTATACTATACAAAGTAGAATTTTCAAGCTTCAAGGAAGAATATTGGAATCTGAAGTTTTAAATTATTATCTTTGAATATTTCTCTCAAAACTCAAGGCTGCCCTTACTTACTACCTCTTCTTAAGTATTTAAGCTGACAAAAAAAATCAGTTGTCTTGGCAATAATTATATTATGAGAACACACTTGGGGGGCTTGGGGGTTCTTTATGTTTTTCTGTCAGCCTTTGATTCTACTGCAGACATACATATTTGTTTTCTGAGGACAATGAGCAAGGTTACTTTCCACTAAAGCAGGAATTGTCTTCTTATCACTGGATTTTACTGGTTTAGGAAGTATGCATACAAAATTATTTCTGCTCTGGCTTCCATTTTCAAGAGAACATGTGTGCAGTCAACATAAGAACAAATTTTTAAAGAGCAAAATGGAAAATCATTCTGGAATAAGACTATTTCTTGTAAAAAGTTACTTCATTATCACCTTCAATCACACACTCTAAAAGAAAATGTATTTGCTCCTCATCATTGCCTACCTAGATGTTGTCCGTTGACTAGGTACAGCAAATAATTCAGCAGTAAATTCAAAGATAAATAAATCTTGATACTGAGGGTGAAGAAAACATAATCTAGTGAAAATTCGGGGGGGAGGTGGGGGGGAGGGGGAAGGGTTCTGTATGTGGTCATGGTGGTCTTAAGAATTCCCTCCCAGCAATACTACTCTGTGATAATAAAACCACAATTTAAGCCCACAATTACCATTTGACAATATTTGAGGAACTTCAGTTATTATCTGTTCTCGGAGCTCCTCCAGTACCCTCAGGCATTGTAGAAGAAAAGGATAAATTTCTACTGCTATCTCCTGGATGTATGCAGGCAGCAGGATCAGAGAGATGTTCTCTGCCACAAGTATTCTACAAGTGAAAGAATAAAAGAAGTTCTTCCTAGGTTACTGAGCTTACATTGATGTGGATCCCAAAGTGAAGCCTTGGGAAGGAATGAGATCATATTACAGAATAACACAAGAGCTAAGCGATGTCAGAAGATTTCTTGGGGGGCGCCTATTAACCTGTCACCACTCTCGTGTACCTTTTCTCATTCCAGTGGCACAACACTCCTGCATGGAACAGTGTATCAACTGTGGAAGGGTTCTCTTCACCTGGGAAAGTATCCTGGTGAGACAGCTACTTCCAATCCAGAACACTCCTGGATGTGGAGCAACCATGGAAAAACTGGAAACGGCTACAATAAGATCAAACATCTAAGGTGGCAAAACAGGCTGTGGAGACCAGGCTCCAGGCTGAAAGATAATCAGGCTGGGTTTAAAGATAGCTTTCAACATATGAGTCTGATTTCAAGCTTCCTTCAACATAATGACAGCACTGCATACTTCCCAGGAGCAGCCTAGTGTACAGTTCTAGCTATATAATATTTAGCTCTACTACAAACTTTGCAGTAAAAGTTAAAATTTAGATGTCTTTACTCTGTAGCAATTTTTTTTTCAGTCTAAATGAATATTTAAAAGGGGTCATTTGCCATGTTTGTGTTGGTCTTGGTTTTATTTATATCCTCCTCTCCTTTCTCCATTTTTCCTTGTCAGCCTGTTTGCCTTCATGCTTTTCATCTCTTCATCCTGGTTTCTCCTTTGCGTTTATCACTCACAGTTTTCAGTCTTTCACTTTTCCTCCCAGCCAGCTCTTCCCTGCTGTACTGAATGGACTGTTCAGACAAAGCAATTCCTCCTGTTCCATGCCCACTGATTTCACACACCAGAGAAGAGATGCTGTTTTCCTAACTACCAATTCAGCTCAGCAAGGGGGAAGTAGCTACCACCAAGAGAAGCAACAAATTAGTGTCAGTTTATTATAAGGAGAAAAAACCCAAACCACCCAACACCTACAAAGCTAAAAATTCAGATCAGCAGGATGGGAAAAAGATGGCAATTTTGTAAGACTCTGTTGATACATTAAGGCAAATTCTGAAGTAAAGAACTGTTTACATGACAGGAGTTCAAGCCTGTCTTTGCTCTATTTGTGATTAGCGTGTGGCCCACTTGGATCTAAGCCATGGGATTTGGGAAAAAGTAGATGAGCACCCAATATTTTTGCTGGAGAAATATCCAGGAGATACTTACTTCTAAAGGACATATCCAGGATATGTCCTTTAGAAGGAATAAAAGAGAGTATGTCTGTCATTTAAGAATTGCTCCTAGGGAAAAAAAAAAAAAAAAAAAAATTCTCCTTTAAGAAAAGTGTATTTCTCCAGCTCAAAGGCTGAGTAGGTTTCTTTGACTACCATCAAGACTGGCTCCAGAATATCACACTTCTGAAAGCCAGACACATTTATTTCCATCTTAAATATATTTGTATCATCCTTTAACTTACTTACCATCTTTGATAAATTTATCTCATTGGACTAAACACAAAGTCTCTTAGTCTCTCCCTCTTATGACAGACTTCTTATTCTCCTGACATCCTAGTTACCTTTCTTTCCACTACTTCCACTTTGAATTCACCTTAATTAAAAGCAGGCAAAGAGAACTAATACACATATCCTAGATTACAGTTTCTGCAGGACCTGGTGCAGGTATTGGTTACTTCCTTTGCTAATGCAAACATCTTATCCAGCCTAAGATTGTATTTGTCCTTTTCATTGATGTGTTTGATGTGTTGCATTGGTGGCTTGCAGTCATCCTGTGACTTTCTCCTACTCTGTCATTTCCAATTAACAAGCTCCTAGCTTATAACAGAAATGTATTGTTTTTGTGCATGATCTTGCACTTTGTCCTATTGAATTTCATTCAGCTACTATTACTGTAGTCCTCAAGGTCATTTTATTCTTCCTGTATGGTATTCTAAACTTGCTGTGTGACAGGGGCCACAAACTTTGTGGCCAGCAGAAAAATTGCTTTTGCCAATTTCTTTTTTCAAGGGAATTACTGGCATTTTTAAACAAGATATAGCAGGAGTAAATCTTGAGGGATCTATGTGTAGCCCCACTACAGTCCTCCTGGTGTAATCTCAGTTTGTCTCCAACACATTATAGTAATGGATATCATTACTGCGATGACTTTGAAGTACTTGAAGCAATATTCAAGAATGCGTTGGTCTTTCTCTCTGAAAAACTACCTGAGTTTTCACAGACACCTGAGCACTTACCAAGGTATCAGATGTTTTATATATCTTTCGCATTTCAGATGATCTCCATACACAGTATTATCTAAACCAAAAGTAATCACACTTAAAACTTTACAGCAGCACACCTCTAGGATGCAGAGCTGATGTGACGTAACCACACATAATGTGTAGTGTGAACTCTTGCTTGGAGATGTAGCCAGGTATGATTTGACTGCAACACCTTTACTGGGTACAGAGCAGCTTCTTAATTTATCATGAACAAGTTACCCCAATGAAAACTGTATACCTCTAAAGACCAGTCAAACCATTATCAATTTATGGCACTTGAAACCTATTGTTAGCTAAGTTTAGAGAAAAATGCATGGTTGTCCTAGCTTCTGGACACTGAAAAACCAAAACATAAATTTGAGTTATGAACAAACCAGTGCTAACTCCATGAAAATGAAGTGAAGTCTTGGCCTATTCCTGATGATGAATCTCTCTGTGTTACAAAGAAATCTATTTTTTAGTGGTTTCTCCTCTTGCTTTTGAGTTTTTCAGCTCAAAGGCTTGAATGATCACCTATCTTGAGAATAACTGTTTTCACAGTATTTTACAGGACAGCTTGGAAATATTTAGAAAATGATACAATTGATACACATTAGGACTTCAGAAACATTAGCCACACAACCAGCAATAATGAAAGCAAGAGTGAAGAGTCCTTTTACTCCTTAACTGGGAGATCAAAAGCACAGAAACTTACTTGTCACTTTTGCCCTTGGGTTTATTTAAGCAGCTGTAAAACAATGTTTTGAAATTCAGAAGTCCATTTCTCTCCTACAGGAAAACATTAGCAAAACAGTCATTCTGCTGTTACACAGCACAAAAATAATGAATGTGGAAGCAGGCATTGCTAATGTGCTGCATCGTGAAAAACCAGCACCCCGTGAGAATCATTTCTTCTTGTCCCTTCTGCCTCTCAGCATCTGTCTTCCTCTAGAAACACACATGGAGGACACAACCCTTTACCATGGACTTCTGTGTCCCCTTTGATATTCATTCTGACCACATGTCATTTTGGGAGGACAGAGGACACATCTACACTGATCTTCCCCTGTGAACTGCAGTGTAGATTCACCCAGTGAGCACACTTACCAAGACACAAACTATATGCCATGCAAACCTATACACAAATTCTTAACACCTTTTTTTCCTAAAATGTTCCTAAAAGAATATTTAGGAATCTCAGTTCTTCAACGTAAAGCATTCACTGGACTCCATTCTCTTCTCCTATACTGTGTTACTGCTCAAAATTTAAATGTAGCTTCAAAGCATTTCAAAATAATTATGCAAACTTCATGAACTTCAAGTAAAAGTGTAATTAATTGATAGCAAAGTGGGAGAATTGGAGCTCTTCCAAGAGCCTCCCAGAGGATTCACCTGAGTCTTATAGTAAAAGTCTTCCAGTGTCACAACAAACTCCAAACATGCAAGTTCCAAAGACTGTAATATGAACACAGATTCTGAAAATCTAAATAGACTTAAAGGTAAGCAAAGACTTTTTTAAGCACGTGCTTAATGAAGAAAAAAAAAGAAGGAAAAAAATATCAATCAAAAAAATCAAATCACAGGCATACATGACAGGGACTTGGTATTCTCTACTTAGTAACCACCAAAAATATCTGCAACACATCTATCATCGCCTGTGCCCTAAAAGGTACTGTTCATTCTTTTTCTCCTGAGGGCATCCTGTACCTGCATCTGGTTTTTTCTTAATTTTTTAGTTTTGTTTTAAGAGTATAGTTAATTAAGTGCCCATATAAACTAAGACATCTTTACAAAACCTACATTCACAAGAAAAGCACTGACTAGTAACCACTTACATTAAACGCAAAAGAAAACTTTGTGATATGTTGCACTGTACACCAAGGCTAGAAGCACACAGAGTGCAGGTAAAAAATAAAATATTCTATGCATTTGTTATTTCAGACATCTATTGACTTTGCTTTGACCCTTTTAATGATAAATTATATACAAAGTGAAATTCTGAAGGTAACTACTGATAGTTTCTTTGATGTATTTGTTTGTTAAGGACTCTGAGGGAATGAAGCGTACCAAAAAAACCCAACAAATAGAATATGCTCAGAATTTCAGAGATACTTCTACCAATGTCTCTCAAACTCTTTCTTTGGCCAGGTTTAGAACATTCAAACATGGCTTCTCTCCCTCTCTGATAAACTCAGCCAATCACCATTCACTATTCTTTATCTCCTCCCACCTAAATGAGCACCTCTGAGAAAGCCAGGTTTCATCACTAGTCCCATGACTAGCCAAAGTGCCAGACTTCCATACATACTAACATTGCTTAGAAGCAAATTGCCATGTGGAGCAGCATTGTGGCTAAACAGCTAAAGATAGGACAGGACTGGTTTATCTGCAAAGCACTATGGGAAGGTGTCCTGTGGTGTCATCATTGGTGCTGATACCCAAATCCCTTTTGCATCAATTGGGAAATTTTAGCATCATATAAAATTGATATGATAGTGATGCAGCCACTAATCAGAAGTAGAAACTGAGCAAAAACAGCGTCAGATACAAAGTGATGTTGGCTTAACTGCAGGTAGAGAATTCCATCCTTTCCATAATGTGGGTATTCATTCCGTAAGGCAACCAATTACTGCCTAAGCTGCCAACATTGCAAACTCAGTCATCACAAGTCACAACTCCAAGTCATCACACTCTCCCAAACCAGCAGTTTGCCACCAAGAGCAGCTTCTGCAAGTAAGCTGATGGTAACTGCCCTTGATCTACGTCACCCATTGTACATTCCTGTCTATTAAGAGAGACCACGTTACTCAAGGACATAGCATGCAAGTTGTCATTCTCACATTGCTATTGTTTATTGCTTACTTCCCATCTCACACTGGTCTCTCTATAGTACCTGGAAAAAAAATGGTAGCCCCTTCTTTAAGCCTATAAATTCTAAACACAATGTGTATTTCAAGGGCCATTTGCCCTTGAGGAGTACAAATAAGTATTTTATAAATATTGTCCTAAATGCATCTAGAGAGATTTCAGTGTCTTATGAATCTAGACAAATACTAGAGCTGCCAGGACACCCTGAGAGGCTGGTTTTACACTCCATGCCAGGAAAGAAACACAACACTGGCATGCTGTGTCTGAGGATAGGATGGGAAGATGGACCCGAGTTATAGATATCTCATGTTGAGGCTACCTTACAAATAGCTTTTTAGGAAACTCAACTAAATATTTGGGCAATTTTCCTGGTTAAAAGGGAGAAAGATTCAAGTGTGGCTGTTCTTCTGCGTGGCTACAGAGGCACTCAATGGTCAATGCTGGGTCAGAACTCCAACACAGGCAATAATTCACCTCCAAGCAGTTGACCTTTGGTTGCTGTTGCAATAAAATCACACTGAACTGCTTGGGTTTCATGTTAGTGCAACAGGTAATTCCTCTGTCATTCTGCCTGAATTATGCTCACTTTTGAAAAATGTTGATCCTAGATGATAATTTGACATTAATATACCAAAACCCAATTAATTTCAAGTATTTATGTACTTAAAGGTCACAATTCATTTGAAAGTAGGGTTCCGATATGCTTACCCATAAATCCCAAGTAGTTTCTATTCTCTTTTAATTTGTAGAAGATCTACAGATAAAGTATTAATAAAGTCAAATTAATTTTGTCCTATGCAATTTGTCTGGTTTAGTATCTTACGTAAGTATTCATTTTGACTGGCAACAGAAAACAGAAGCCTGTCATTCATTTCTGCAGACTTAAAGATGTCATTATGTAATTGCAGTGGTTTGATGTTAAATCTGGCAGGTGTTTTGTAGACAAATGTAAATAAAGGTACCAGCCGCTCCAGAACACTGGGGTATGCCTTGCATTCAACAAAACACTAATGTCAATAGCTTGATGGATATATTTTTATACTAGGAAAACCTATTTCATTTAAATAGCTGTCATTTTAAGAAATCAAATCACAAAATAGAGAAGTTTACTATAAGAACCACTTTTTTTACCTTTGCTGCCTCTCTTTAATGATGTTTATCTTCGAGAGATTTGCACCAGTCTGATTGACACCAAAGTAAGGAACAAGCACAGAAAGAAAATACACCCAACAGCATGGCCACTTCACAATAAAATAATTTCTTTCTCAGAATTTCAGTTGCTTACTTTTGCTTCTTTACAGGTGATTTCAAATTGCTGTACATCTCGCTAGGTAGGGTGCTGAACGGAATGATCCTCCTCCTCTCTACTCCTTGTACTTTCAACAGTAAGTTGGTTTATCCAAAGGGGTACTTCAGAGCAACATTTATTGTACCAAATTAACATACTATAATATAATAAAAATTGCTCTCCCATCTCTCTACCTCCCTAGTAGCCCTCCAATAAGAAAGCTTGATCCTGACAAATTTTACCAGCTCTGGAAACGCCATCAACATTGACACTGCCAGGTTGCTTAAAATAAATATAAAAATAAGAGTTTGTGAACCATAAAAAGGGTGATTAATACTTTCATAAAACAAAAGTTTTGGGTTTCCAGGGCTTTTTAAGCCTCATATGGTACAAATATTTGTGTCATATTTCCTTTTTATTTGGAAAAATAGTATCATTTTCTGTACTAGGTAAGATTCAGACTAAAGACTCATGTAAGCTAATGTCTGGGGGTTTTTCATTCTAAATTACTCAGATTACATATTTAACTTTTGAGGGCTTTTTTTCCCTGCCAACATTGCATGTGGGGCTTATTAGATACTGACCTAAATCCATCTCCCTTCATTTCATTGTACCATGGCAGATTTTGTGATGGTTCTAATCAGCCTTAGTAGAGCTGCCCACTCAATTCCATTAAAGAAAAGTCAACACATACACGCTCATACCCTGAGCTATTGACCGTTTCTGGATCAAGGAAGCAAAGCTCACAGAGATAAAACAGGTTTGGTACTTTAAAACAAATAATATTATCTAGCTTGTTTCTTTCTCTTTTTTCCTCAGCACTGAAAAGTAAAACAATGAAATAGAAATACACCATTAAATAAACCTGGAACTGTAAAAAAAACTTATTAAAATAGCAGTTGTTTAGCTTCCAGTTTATTTTCCGAGTCTCTCACCATTCAGGTTTGCTTTCAATTTTGAACTCTAAACAAGGCTGAGGATAATGAAAAGGCCAGAACATCCCAAGATTTATTTTTTTTTTACAGTTCTGCCTATCCTAAGAATGATCTATATCAGAAGAACTTCCTTGTGCTAAACACTACTACCAGGACTGATTAAATCAAACTGGGGATGAGTTTCTATCCAAAGTTGTAATTTCATTTGGAAAATAAAAAAAAAATAGTCACACAAGTTTTTTAAAAAATTATGATTTATACAATAGTATTGCAGAAGATGTCTTTAAAAAAGCAGCAATCAAGATTCAGCGAAAAAAGCCAACAAAACAACAAAATCCCCCCATTTTGTCTAAAGTACAGCCTTATAGGTATTACAAATCCAGCTCAAACATCCCAGCCTTTCCACATAGCATCAAAAGGCCCTAACAGGGAAGAAATTATTAAATTATTCCCTAGCTGCTAAAAAAGTGCAGGACAGAAAGAAGTTATAGCACATGAAACACAGTCAGAGCAAATACCCACCTCAGAATTTGCTATTGCTGTTACTTTAGTTAACAGTCAGTTTGTTAGATCATTAATGGTCCAGCAACCAACAAACCAGCAGTTAATTGCTAATAATGATTGGTTTCTTGGGGATTATTGCCTAAATAAATCTCAAAAGGTGTGTGCTGCTAAGTAACTTACTATTTTCTTAAAGTTGGCAGTGAAGTCCAATGGTAGTCGTGTTGGTTAATGTTAATCAGCCGTACCATTAATCCTGATCCCCTGAGTTCGACCATTAATTCTAATCCCTTGAATACATAGGAAGCAAAGTACAGAAGTTCCTAATTTTCTTCAAGTGTTCCTCTGGAAAAATGCATAAAGCACCACTAGCGTGAATTAGAATTATCTGGAAAATTCAGATCTGCAATATGTTTCCAAATAGGCAGCTGCCAACACCTGTATTTACATATGAGCAAACTGAGGCATAAAAAGGTTGTGACCTGCAAGCGACACCAAACTAAGAAACCTGTGTATCCTGACACACAGTTCTCTGATGATTCCTTTCCCTGAGACCTAAAGTGTCACAATGAATGAATAAATAATAAACCCTGAAGTGAAAGCCAAAATTGAGGCCTGAGTCAATTCATTCTTCATTTTGAGAAAGTTTGAGGATTTTACATATTCCTAGGGTGAGGATTTGGACTGGAAGTAAAAAAAAATAAAAATAAAAATAAAAAATGTTTATAAGGGTTTCTAGTCAAATGCATGAAAATGTCTAATTTACTACCCTTACTACTGCCCTTTGCTCTTTAAGGTAATGATTCACTTCAGTTTTACATCAAATGTATACCTGTTAAAAAAACCAGAAGGACATGGGTATCATTTTCTTGATCACATATTTAATGTATCAAGAGAAATAAAGGAGTCAAGACATCACTTTCCCACTCCAGTTTTCTTCCTATCTTAGTTGCTAATTGAATTAGTACTTTCTAAGTGTGAATTCTCTGAAGTGTTGAATTTCTTTTTACCTCCTTAGCTTTTATTACTATCAGATATAATTCTAGTTTCCAAGAATTGTGGGGTGTTTTTTTTTTTTTCATTTTGCTCATCAGAAAGAAGTCTATGGATTTAGACATCCTTGGTAATTTTTCCTACAGATAAGAGTCACAAGATACCTTTAAACAATATATATGGAGCTATTTCTGCACAGAGCAATTATATGCAGGAAGAGGTTGTGCGGGCACAAGTCATCCGAGAGAGCTCTGCTATTAGCAGTGTTTATTTTTTTATTACAGCAGCGGTGCCTAAGCTCTCTTTCAAACACTATTGTCGGGTATTCTTGCAAGCAACTGAATCTTTAGTCATGGTATGCTCACTCACACCACTGCTTACACTTTAAGAATACATAGATATTTTTTACCCTTAAGAATTCACTCTCACTGGTCTGATTTACAGAAGAGAACGCTAAAGCTTGCAAAAGTTTGCCTCAGACTCCCTTGCTGCCCAGAAGACAGCAACTTAAATTGATCAAACAGTGAAACTTTGAGAGTCTCCCAGACATCGTGGTGACCTTTGCAGGATGGACTCCTAAGCTCTGAACTTATTTCTTCACTGCACACAAATGCTACTCTTGCTTTTAATAAACTTACTAAGTCACGTCACTGTCACGATACAAAAAGGTTAAACAGATGTCACCTAACAGATCCTTCATGTGAAGGAAGACAAATACAAAGCACTAGGAAGAAAATACTGCACAACAGGATGACGAAGTCCAGTTATAGATTTCTCCTCCTCACTTTCCGCTCTGTCCTTCTGTAGTACTAAGGCAGATAAGATGAGTGTATGTGACAGAGGGCTCCATCCCACCCCTGACCACAAACATTGCAAGAGATGCCTGCATTCCCAGTAGGCAATACTGTAAAGCAAGTATTGTAACCAGCTCACTACAATTATTGCATTAATTCTTTGTTAGCAGGAATATTAATCTGCCACGTAAAACATGACTGTCTCAGGAAAGTTTAGAAAAGTCTTGATAAAATATGCGTAAGTACCTATGAAAATATAGTAGATAAATGTCAAAATAACTTTGAATGCACTAAAGCATATCTGCTTACATCCCAGCACACACAGAATTTATGGTAATAAGTTCTGGAAAGTAATACAGCCCTGTTGCTAAAAATGCAGAGCAGCTGCTTCAGATATTATAAAATGGCTAATTTTTCCTCATTTGTGACAGGGTTTCATAGACGGGTAACAGCTGCAGTTTCACCCAGCTGCATGCTGATGCTAAACACACACCTCTGAGCAGTCAGACAAAAGTATAGATTGCTTTACTTTACAGCACTAAGTACCAGTGTCTTTCCAAGAAATATCCTGAAGGTCATTGGCAATTAAAGCTCCCCAAGGTCTCTTTCACTCGGGGAATGGTGGCTAGCAGACACAGGGTCTCCAGAAAGTCAGCCACCATATAGTAACATAGCAAGTAGTAACTGAGCTGCATGAATTAAAGAGGATGTTGAAAGGGCTTCCTACCTGGTACAAGTTGCTACTCCCCCTCACAGCCTGGAACCCTAGGTGCTGGCTCTTCTCCTTAATTGCTGAGGTAACACGAATTTCTCTAGTAAGAAGTGGAAAAAAAAAAAAAAAAAGAGGAGAAAAAAAAAGGAAGAAGAAAGGTTCTATTGGCTGCTGCCTCCTTCTTAAAAAGGTTACTTCAAATGCCTCTCTCGCTCCCTATTTATTTTCTCTCCCTCCCAGAAGAGCAGTTTAGAGGGAGAGTAACGGAGTGTTTATCCTGGCTCTGAGGATGCACGCTTGTGCGATAACTGCCTGCTCCCTGCAGTATAGCCGGCATGATGTGATGTGCATACTAAAGCAGTTTGCATTAGGCAAGGCTTAGCAGAGCCAGCTTCCCAGTCTCCACCTTCTATATCACAGAACAAGCTTGCTTCTTTGAAAACAGTGGGGCTGTAATGACAAGACGATAGGGCTCTGGCTATAGTATAAATGCGATTTCTTTGAAGATGGTATTTAAGGATAAGGTTATATTTATAGATCTCCTCACCTGTGAAAACACAGAAGCAGCTATAAGTGAAAACACAGTACAGTCATACCAATGTGCAAAAGTCCCTATTATTTGCTGTCATATGACAGATGATCTTAAAAGCAAAAACTAATCAGAGATCCCCAGTTAGGAAACATTTATCTGCTGCCATCTATCAAACAAGCAAAGGCATAAATAAATAAATAAATCCCTGAAGAACACAGAGGCTTAGATGTCTCCAGGCTCAAAGATAAATGTGTGATATTTATACACTATAGTCATGACTGAACAAGGGCTACATTATGAGCAAGAATTAGCTCTAAAGTACTACATTTATCATAAATCTGAATAAATATTAGAGAAGGGCTCAAGCTGTAAAGCCCCAATATGGATTTTGAACACTCCACAGCTCAGAAGTGCCTGAATCTGGGGATTTGGCTCTGGCCTATCTGTCTGTATTAGCTACTCACGCACACACTCACGGAAGTACACAAGCTAAATAAGACTATACACAATTATCTGAAAAATCCCATTGCTTCTCCAGGTGTAAGAGCACAGTAATGAGTGCTAGTATGTGAGCTGCTTATACTTTTTTGTAGATTTGAAAATCACTCATTCAGTTCTCAGTTACAAAACATTAAAAAAATTTGCTCATTTCTTGACTACAGGGGAGGAGCTCAAGACAGATCAAAGCTTTTGTGTCCAGTTTTTCCCTTATGAACATTGTGCCAGCTGAATACCTATATGGGTTTGCAATGCTGATCATTTATGCAAATTCACGTTATTATTCAGCATGTTCAGAACATGCGTCTTTCTTGCATTTTGTTTGTATTTCCTCAGGTTTCTTTCTCTCCTATGGGGTAAAGGCAAGGTTCAGTCAATACCACTCTATTTCCATAGGCGGGTGATGTTGCTGCCCACTTCTCATCAGCTTTCCAGTAAGCATAAACCCAGTTAATAATGAGAATAGATGTAAAAACATTGATATAAACACCTTGCATGAATCACTATCAAAAATACCATATAGAATTATGTCTAAAGTTCCTTTAAAGGATATAGAAACAGATATATTTTTAATATATCTATACATTTTGCCTTTTTTTTTTTTTTTTTTTTTTAAATACAAGCAATGACTACATGGTCAAATGTCTGTCTTTCTGCTCTGGTAGACCTGGGGGACATTGGCTGATATGTCCATCTTCTCTTTTGGGAAAAGCATTTCAAAATTTAACTCCCACTGATAACATCTCTACCGGCCAGCAGCTGCTAATTTCCTCCACCATAGTAAATACTCACCTGTTTAAACAAGAAAGAATGAACTATAGGGTAGGACACCAAGTAAGGATTCTGAAATCTGATTTAAATTCCTAATTTCTCTGAGGAAAACTGTAGGTGAACTATTACGTTTATCCTCCACTGTGATCTCTCAGTTATGAAATATGAACAAATACTAAGCCTAGGAGTCCTGTGAGAACAGAAGATGAATATATTCATTCATAATCCTGAGATGTTTAGGTACAGCAATGGTGAAAAGCATATGGAAACGCAGCAAGGTAGAAAGGATTCTATGCATTCATAGGACACAAAAAAAAAAAATAAATTCAGAATCCTTCACAACAAGAACAAGCTTATACTAGGATAGAAGGGGGAAAAAGTTTGCACATCACCTGGCTCTGGCTCAACACGAAGATATGACCTTCTCCATGCTTTATATCAGTGCATGCAACTGTGATTTCAGAACACTGACTTGAAACTTTGAAAGCACACACCAGCTCTGTTTACTAGCTGCTATGATCCGGGGTAAGCATGGTTCCCTCTTAAGCATACCAATTTGGCATTATTTCCAGAGTCCACATAAAGCTGGACTACTGTATGTCTCGCTGAACCATCAGGGCTCTTTCTCCTTTTTGGATGATACTAAGTACTCTTAAAAAGACACAGCTAGAAGGAGCATCAAGACTCACTGGAGACACTTTACTACCTTCCTGGTACCCCAGGCCCAACTGCTCTAGTTTTGAAGAACCCTGCCTGAACTCTCAGTATATTCAGAGTAGTTTTATAGCCACATATTTTTTGGCTCATATTCAACTTTTCTTGAATTAATTTTTCTCCCTTCATGCTGTTTACTTCCCTGGCATATTTATGAAAGGCTTTCAGCTTTGGGTGACTGATTTAAGCCTACCTTTTTTTTATTTCTTTTGAGGAAGGCTCTGAAATCCTGATGTGCCTGGCAGCCCTTCTCCAAGTTCGGTATCAGATGGGCTTTTTTGTTTGGTTGGTTTTGTTTATATATTGAGCTTGAGTGACCAGGAATGTGCATGGTGTTCCAGCAGACAGCTGAAAAACTGTGTAATTGTAATTGTGCAATTACAATATTAGCATACTTTCCCCTCTATTGGAAATAATTTGCAGTGCTTTGAAAGATTGTGTTTGCCTTTTTATGGCTCTATCACTCAGGCAACCATAGCCATCTTATTATCAACTTGTATACCTAAAGCCTTCCCACTGGGTGAGTTCTCACCTTACAGAAGTTAGTCTTAGGGTTTCATATATATATATATATATGGATCTGCTTTTCATACTAGTAAATTTTATTTACTTTTATTCTCACAGTACTCATAGGTGTCTGTGTTGCGTATGATATTCTACTCCTTTGTACTGGCAATGCCTCTTTTTGTGCAGCAAACTTCATCAGCACAATATCTATACAAGGATCATTCTTGAAAATATATTTTTAATTGGTCCCAAGACTGATGCTTGATTTATTCTACTAGTAAATTTCTTCCAGTCTATTACTTCCATATATTATGCAAATATTCTTCAAGTCTGTAAAAAGTATTTGGATATAGTTTTGATTCAGAAGATCCCATTGTAAAATATCTCCATTCAATAGTCTGTTCCACAGTGCCATATAGAATAATGACTAACTTTTATACCTGGGCATCCACGTAATTAACTCCCTTTACATTTGAATGTCTTGACTGAAAATTCTCATAAAAATTATTGAAAATTCTTTTTAAAACAAAAAAGGAAAACCCCACACATGAATTTGTGCCAGTACTTGAAGATAAACTACAGGCCTGGTTTATAATTCTTTGTTAAAAATTTGAAGGATTTAAATAAAGTATTCATACCATCCGTACATCAGAAATTATGCACAAATGTGTGCACACATAGATAGGTGCACAAAAAAAAATCTGTATAATTCACAATAGCAAGTATTGAAGCCTTACAACCTTACAAGATAAAAAATGACAAAAGAAAAAAATATTATATTGTTTCTTCTCTTTGCTCTGTGTATCTTTGATATCTATTTTAAAAAATGGTTTTAGCATACTTCCAATTATGAAGCTTGAAATCTCTCTATTGCAACTGTAGACCAAATAAACTAAAATATTGTCACCATGGATATCAATAATATATAGTAGGTGAAACTAATTGCAGCACTTGACCATTCTTTTATGCATTTTTGTTAAAGACGTAGCACATCACTTTGGAGATATCCACTAAAGTATCTATATCAAACACATATATAGGTGCATAAATATTTATTTTTAATTCCCATAAGGTTTTCAGTTGAACACTCCACTATCCACAGTCAGCTAAAGAAGGCTTGAAAATAACGTGTTTTATATATAATTGCTGCCAGGAGTTACTCAAAAGGCTAGCAACAGGAAAAAAATTAAACCGCCTGTAGTCAATTTTAATACAACCTGTTATTCTTCCTATCCCATGACAGACATGAGTTCTGCGTGAAATAGAAGTAACATTTGCCTGGCTAAAAAATCTTTACAGACAACTCTGCCAACAGACATTACACATTAACATTGACAATATCTGATGTTCACTGTGCAAACATTCTCCTTGTGTTTCAAGTCAGAGCCAAAAGATATTTTATGGCTTACATAAAGTTTAGTGGCAACAGCAGAGGCATATTTTTATGAACAGTAGAGTAAAAGTCCTCCTGTTCCTGAAAAGGCTGTTGGGAAATGGCTGGCAGTCACAACCTATGGAGAAGTACAGATATTGAAATGGAGTATAAATTATAGCTGTCACTCTCACATACTCCGGAATGGACACAAAACACTATGCACTGTACAATTTTCTAAGCATTAATTATGTCTCCAACAAAACTCTAGCTTGCACTTTCAAAGTTGACTAATAGATTTACGACACAATCAATTCCCACTGAAAAAAAAAATGGAGGTGGGTTGGGTTGTTTGGGTTTTTTGTTTTGGTTTTTTTTTTTTTGAGGCGGAGGGGAGCAGGGAAGGGGAAGGAGCTATTCTAAAATTCCTGATTCCTCTGAAACACTAAGGTCAACTGCTCACTTAGACTAAAAGCTGAAAGATACACAACTGTATAGGTCAGTAGAAACACAAAGATTTTTTGAAAGGCATTCTCTGCCTTACTAGAAAAAAGGAAGAAAAAGCACATTCAAAATGAAAAAAAAAAAGTCATCCAAAATCATAAAGTTTAAACCAAAAGGTTAGCTCTAAAACAAAAGGATGATATATTATTCATAGCAATGTTAGTGTTACTATCTGACATAGCTAGGCTTTACTCATTGCCTACCAAAATGCAATATGTGTGTTTCAAATATCCTGTTCCTCCTTTCCTTATTGCTGTTGGCAGGTGTCACAGGCGAAGAAGGCTCTGTGCCTTTTGGTGTATAACTTTCATAAGTCTTATTGCAGAATAGTAATGTCACCATTCCATGGTGACAAACTTTATTGACAACAATTTCAATGCATGGTAACCAGAAAAGCTTAACGTCATAATAAACCAAAAACTTGAAGTGAGGCAAGGACAAGAAGCTGATCTCACTCCTCACGTGCTTAGAAGTATGAGATGTTTTCAACAAGAACACAACATTCTCGCCCACTAAGATAAGTTTGAGACTATTTCTATTTCGAGCCAATAGCTTCTCTTGACATACAGTTCTCTCTCTCTCTCAAAAAGAAGCTGCAGCAAACCTTCAAAGGTATGCTGGAGAAGCCTGCTTAGCAATTGGCACATGACCAGCCTAAAGATTAAAGTGATTGCTATTCATGAATTGAAAAAAAGAGATGGGGAAAATGCTGCTTCTTGCCTCTCATATTGAGTTTGCTTTTGCAATAGGCAAATTATTATGCATCTTCATTAAATACTGTCTATATTTGAAAAGAATGTTCCTGTTCATTACCTGACAGAGCTCAAGTGTAAAAAGGCTGAAGGCCAAAAAAAATGCTCCATATGATTAGCTCTGATTTTCTGTTCTACATAAAGAACTTCACTAAAATGAAATTATTATTCACTGTAACCAATATAATTCAGCCCAACTGTTAGAATTATTGCTTTCTCAATCTCCGTTCTAGGAGAATGATCCAGTCTCCTCCTCTAAATACATATTTTCCCAGGGACGTAGAAAAGCAGAGTGCCCAACTCCCGTAATCTTTGGATGGAAGCCACTGGAGATGGGTTGAAAACTTTGCACAGAGTACTAGCTTCTTTGATAAAAAAGTTATTTAAATAGTGTTGCTTAGTATTTAAATATTCAAAATAGAAGTGATCATGCTGTGGATTAGAACAGGAGAGGAAGTTCTGCGAACTATTTAGGAGAACGGTAAGAAAGATCAGAACAAAAAAGCACTTTTTTTTCTTCCCAAGAAAGCTAATCTATATTTAATAACAGAGCAGTATGAGAGGGGCACTCGTAACAGGATGAGAAATATTATGATTTTTCTCTTGTTAAGCAGTGAAATATTGCTATTAAATCGTTAAAACCTCTGTAGTGCTTAAATATGACAGAAGAAAATTGGTCCCAATGAGATGATATGATCTTATTTCAGTCTTTTAGAATGGTGAATGTGGACAGCAAGACTGGGAACTGCAGTGTTTTTCAGTGAAATTTCAGGGCATAACCACAATTGTAGTGAATCAATTTTGACTTCCCAGAGAGATTTATGCAGAGATGTATAATACAGCACATTAATCCCCTCATGTATGCCCAAGAGGGGAAACACACTACTTATCAAACTTTTTTTTTTTTTTTTAATAAGTATTTTCAGACCTGTATTTGTTCTCTAAAACCAAAATTAACAATTTGGATAATAGCAGTATTTTTACTGAAAAAAAAATAGCAACATCGCCATATATCTAATGGTATAGCTATACATATTATAACATAAAATGATTGCAGAGGCCAACCAGTTTGCCATTCTGTGTCCGTCTCTGTGGGGCTCTTGGGCATGATGGCACAGATGTGGGCAGAACACCAGCAGTGTTGCTTTAGAGACTTGCTCTTTCAGCTGTGAACAGCTGTGCAAAAGCTGAAGCAGATCTAAAACTGTTCAGTGCTGCTCTGGGACCAATGAGGCACCATCAGCCCCTCAATTCCCATGGTGAAAGGGGTGGAGAAGAACAATGTTTTCAAATATTTCAGAAACACAGAGTTTTCTGGGTTGTTTGGTTGTTTTAAATTATTTATTTTTTATACCATTTTGCATTCTGCAAATTGAAGTATCTTCCCAATATTAAAAAAAAAAAGGCTGCACCAGAAAAACCTGCAAAAAACCTGAATCCAGCAAGTGTTTTATTGCCCACAGTATAAATCAGTGATGAGAAGAGATGATAGAATATCTGTTAACCTATGAAGCATGCAGACAGCGTGCCAACTTTCCTCTTGTGCATCTGCTCAGCCAAAGTACAGCCAAGAGATATTAGCAGACTTTTTTGAAGACAGTAACAGCAGCAATGAAGTATCAGAATCACTGCAAATGGTCACAGAGCTAACTCTTATCAGGTGATTAAGAGACAGTGTTTCTAAAACTTTAATTTTAATTACCTGCAGACTGTTTACACGTATCAGAAATACTCTTCAGTCTTATCACTTCTGCATTTTTCTCAAAAATATATCTTTATAGAAGCACTCACACTTCTTCACAAGTTACCAGAATCCTACAACTTTACACTCTGGATTTCCTGTCCTCAGCCATTAAAAATAAAACAAATGTCAACAAATATCATTTCCACTCTAATTTTATAGACCCTGACAGCCTTTAGCAGCTTACTGTCTGCTAATTCCTTTAATAACCTTATTTCTCAGTATCATATGTTATAGTTTATGACTTCCTTTTTAAATCAAGTTGTATCACCCCAGAGGAAACAAAGCATCTACTCCTAGCAGCGTAGTGAAAACAGCACAGCTGGAGAAAACTGGTATCTAATCATGAGGCATTATTACTTTTCCAGCAATTGTACCACTGGTGGTTTGATAGTGCTTTGCTAAAGCATCAGGCTTCTTTTTTTAGTTTAATTAACTCAACTTTTATTTCCTTTTTAATAAGTGCATCAAAAATAATATTTATGAAATTAATTACATTTTGGATCTCAGACTCTAGGACTAGCTCTTAAATTTGATTTTGTTTTTTTTTTTTTTTTTTTTTTTTGTTTGGGGTTTTTTGGGGGTTTTTTTACTCCTTTTTCAAAAGGCAGAGGACATATTTCTGCACGTTTAGCGTACACCATTTCCTATGCTATCATTTTGTCAAAGGTATTTTTTCTTCATGGGCAATAAGCTGAGAACTCCAGGTTAGAAGACAGTGACTTAGTCAGGAAAATTTAAATATGCAGCTTAAAAGAAAGTTCACATTTAGTGTCCCATAAAAAAATTGCATCCTGAAAACTCCTAGTGGAACTAGCTCAAGACTGAAGTACAGTGCATCACAGACTCCACTTGCAGAGCAAACCCGGGCACCAAATAAGCTAATAACAACAGTTCAGCTGGCTGGTGTGAGAGTACAGTTCAAATTCATGTAGAATTGTGCTAAAAAGTCTGGGTAAAACCAGAGAATGAAATTGTGATACAGACCAGAAAGATCCTCAGGTCCCAGCTGGCAGATATTAAAAGAATGCTCTCACAAAATCTTCCATTTCAATGACTTCAGAAGGGGGAGGGGAAAAAAATAATTAAAATTAAAGAATTTAAGCCTTGTAAAAGGACAAACAGGAAGAACATCTGATGTTTTACTCATGTGGGCTTTCACTGTGTAAATAATTTTAACCAATTTCTAAACACTTTTCCACATATTACACTACACATGGTGGTTGGAGGACCCATATTTAGTGTTTGAGATAACATAGCTTATTTTTATTCTGAGTGCTTATTTCAGGTTCCTCCCCATGTAATATTAGGGTGCCCTTGTGAGAAAATCCTGACTCAATGACCTTTGCAAAGATAAGAATTTATAACACTGATATTGTAGAACTCACTCAAAAATACCCATGTACCTTCTCTACATTCAGTAATGTCAAAGTAGGTCATAAAACATTAATAGAAGAAAGTGAAATTCAATTACACATAAGACTTAATTCAATATCCCTCATATCCCAAGTATTTTATTCTTATACTACTGGTCAATTTAAATTTTCCCTCTTTCTCTCTCTTGTCTTTTCACCTTGGTTGCTAATTTAAAATGAAATGCAGATATAAGATACAAGTAATGCAAAACCTTTCAGAGAAATTTTGCAAATTTTAGAATTTTTTTGAGTAAATTTTGTAAACTAAATATTAGCTCCTCATTCTAAATGAGGGGTGCCTTATAGCTTGCCCACTTGTGAAAAGAAGCAAAATGATATTTAAGGATTTAGCCAGTGCTTTCTTCTGTAGAAATATAGTAACTCAGATATTCAAAAGATATTGTCTCCATATATTTAGGAATTAGTGGTATAGAGAAGTTTGTTTAAGCATATTGGATTAACATTGTATCTTTTGTACTGTGTTTTCTCTTGTGGCACTCCTACATGAACCCCCTCAGAATCATCATAGAATTAATATTGTGAGAAAACTCTATTTGACTTTATTGAAGGAAAATAAATTTTAATCAATATAATCCAAATCAGGTCCTCTTCTCTTTGTTTTCATTTCAGAACAAAATGAAAACAAATTCTCATGGGTAAAGAATTATTATCTGTAGAGAAGAATCATATGAGATGATTCAACAGGAGTGAGACTGACAGTAGCAGACACCTCAAGTACCCTTTCAGAAATTCGGCATAAATAAAGCAGGTTTTTTGTTGTTTGTTTGTTTTTTTAAATGAGCACAGCTTTTTGCTTGTTCTTAAACAGAATTATGATTATACATGGCCCAATAGATGGAGAATAAATCAATGAAGAAATCACATGAGCTATTAATATTGGGAAAATAATAGCAAAATAGCCAGTATGTTTGACTAGCAAGATGACTCAATTCCTTTTCTTCACCACAGATATCAGTATTATTCTCAGAAAAGTATGGAGAACAGGGCCTGGTAGTGTCACCCATTAGAGGAATTCTAGTCAGTGCTGCCGGTATGAAAGCTGAACAGGTGGGACTGGCACCTTGCAATAATTCACAAATAAGAGACATCACATACCTTAAATATACTCTCAGAAGCAGATCAAATTTAGTTACAGCTGAACCCCACTTTTCCCTTTTGTTAGATGATGGCCAGCCTCTTAGGGGAAAGAGCAAAGCCCTGAAACCATACTCCTAAGTGTGCAAAAAGCAATAGATTATCACACACTTCTGCATCACAACTGAAAAAGAACACATCACAACACAGGAATAAAGAATCCTTTCTCATGGTCCCCTGTGCAGATACAGGGGCAGCTATGTTTAGAGCACAACAATACCTGCATAACCTAAAGCTAAGACCTGGGAGGAAAGATCTCCAGCCATAATGGGCTCAGTCTGCACATCTTAGCAATAGCAGGACATCCAGGTACAAGACTTCTCCCTCCATTCATTTTTGAGTCTAAGCACTACCTGACCCGTTGCCCTCTAGTCCACACAGTTCTTGGGCCTTTCTTAACCAATTACACCTTTAATGAGCCTGTTTGTTATTCTGAGGTCAAGGTGGCAGGACAGCACTGGAATAACTGCCTGGACTCTCACCTCTTTCCAGAGGACCTATGCAACACTGCTTCTTGATGCAGTCAGTACATTTATGATCTATACCAAAATGTTTGATTAATTTTGAATGCATCTATATAGTTTCAACAAAGTCACCATCCCCAGAGAATTAGAAGCAAGTAAATACCCATTTTAAAAAGTCTGTAAACTTTCATTCAAACAGAATGCTGAATTTACTTAGTCTGTTTGGGTGGGCTTTTATGTTTAGTTTCTATAACCCTCTAGCAAATGAAGATGTTTGCAGAAAGTACTGAAACAGTAAACATAGATACTTTGATGTAACAAAAAAACCCCAACAACAAAAAAACCCCTAAAAAGCCCACAGCTGCATAGAAAGGAAGATAAAGGAAGCACTTATTCAGTCATAATGTAAAGCTATACAACCTGGGTTACTCCTCCCCCAAATTAAGAGATGATATTTTCTCTTCATCAAAATAAAACCCAAAAAGGTAAAAAGGAAAAAAAACTAGACAGATCAGCTGTCCCAACAGAAGACACAGGACCATAACACCTCAGTTCTTTTGCTCCATATCATGAATGAGAGGACAGCATCAGGCATTCTTTCAGAAACCTTTCATCCTCCTCTCTGCCTCCGGCTACCACGGTATATTTTGTGATTTTCCCACATAGCAAGCAATAGCTCATACCTCAGAATCCCAACCAAGTTGTATAAAATGCCCAGAAGGCACCTCTCAGTAGGTGGGAGGAAACACAACAAGCTACACAGGAGAAGTGGATTTCTCCCTGCTGCACAAAAGCAGGCTAGCAGTGCCTGCCAATGAAAAGAAATCCTAAATGGCTTGGAAGTAATGATTCTAATCATTTAATTTACACTTGCTGTTTCTGTTCCTAATTCTGCCTTTCTGTGAAATGGTGTTTATCTCTTCTTTATTGTTAGTATGCAAATATTGTCTCCATGTCCTCAAATAGCCCTGTCATTGTTATACTGTAAGATATCGTCCATTAATGCTAAATGAAGGTTTATGAACTAATGCAAAATAAACTGATCTGTGTCTTCAACCTAGCATGCCACGACAGGCCTGGTGCACAACAAACAGACTATACTATTGCTGTGACATTCTTCTCTCGATCCATAGTGGGGGTTTTTTTCACCTGACTCTTTGGAATACGTGAAATTTGCACGTAGAGAGAGAATTTATGGAAAGCAAACATTGTTTCTGAAATCTGCTTGATTTTTATGCAAGTTGCATAGAAAAATGCTGCATAACTCTAAGCTGAGAGGCAGTCCCCAAGTAAACCTTTTGTCTGCAGCCTGAAATTGCGTGCATAAAAGACAAAGCAATAGCATATTGTGCAAATTAGTATCTACCATTAAAGAAAATTAGTGTGGAAGCCAGGTGTGCTTAGCAAATAGACCTAGAATTTTTTGTCCTTTCTTGCTAGATGTGCAGCAATTACTGAGATACCAACAAATCTTCCTTTTTTCCATATCAACACAGACAAAAGACACAAAACCTCTGTGTTATTATGCAGCAAACACATTATGAAGTATATTCCATTTGGATTCACTTTGATGAAATATATGTACTTCAGACCCGACTAACTAAAACATTCCCATCAGACTTTCAAAATTATATCAATACCACAAAATTGGAAGAAAAAAATTAGGCTATTTAAATAATGGAATTTCATTAGATTTGTTCATTTAAGTGCTTATTTCCTTCCACATCTGACAACAGCTGTGCAGAAAATGTCTCCGAGTTTGTCTAAGAGAGACTGGGAATGCTTTACGAGAGCTGCATCCTTCCTTCTTGAATATACACTCTACGAACTCATTTATTTGCACTTGAATAATGTGTAGAGCTACAGCCATGGGATCGGAAGCTGGCTGTCCCTGCTGTCGAATAAACCAGTAACAGCAACAAAAAAAGATAGCTTCTTTCCTCAAGAGAGGTCACACAACAGACAACACGTGGAGACAGAGAAAACAAAGGGAGCACCAAAACCTCTGAGAATATACTTCTCAGCATGGGAGGTAATACTGATACTAAATCACCCACTGTCTCCTTGTCAAGTTTTTGCAGCCTTTCTGGCACAGGAGATCTCAAAGGGGGCTCAGAAGCAGGATGCTTGCAGACGTTTACAAAGAGCTCCTCTTACGTGAGCAAAGCAACGGGGGAAAAAAAATGTGACAGGCTTATTTGGAAGCACACACAGGCAAATATAGGACTGCAGAATAATCCTCTTTTTGTACACCAAAGTTAGAGCTTACTGTTAATCAAGAGCAATAACTGTTCTTGGGATTCTTTTGTGTCAGAATGAAACCTAACAGGTCTTTACTGACACCAAAATTATCAGAATGACAGTGGTTTTTATTAAAAATGCCCCATTTCTCCAGATGGGCAAAGAGACATGAAGCAAAAAGGAAAAGGATTTGCCAAGTGACTGATGAGCAGGTCTGCTAGTTCAGGGTAGAGCAAGGAGCACGTTCCTGCCAGCTTCCCCTGACCCAGATTTAGATGGCAAAATGCATTAGCAAAACAGAAGATTATCCATCAGCTATTACAAACCAGGAATCATAAGAGCTGGATTTGTGTATATGTGCCAGGTGCAGGGAAGAATGTGCCTGGTGAGAATAATCAATATTATTAAGAGTTGTGCTCATTCTGAGATTCATCCCCTTTATACCACCTAAGTGGTTCAAAGGGACCTTAATCCAGCCACAAGTTGCCAGCAGGTAATGCCCTATGCATGAAAACCACCACAGCATTCATACTGAGCCTTGATCCTACAAACACAAGATATGACACACACCAGCGTGAGAGGTCTCTCCAGCCTCATCTCCTGTCCATCTGAGCCATCCAGAACTACCTTTGAACTTTTACGGAGGGCATAGCAAGAAGACCTTAATGCCCTCAAGTCCTTGCACACCCTGGAAAGCCAGGTACTGCCTGTCCAAGAGGGACAAGGCTGAGTCATAGCTGTGCCGCCAACATTAATTTTAAATTGTTTCAAACTGTGTGGAATCACATGCCATGATCTCTCTTCCCCCACCTTTTTTTCCCCCCTGTTCAATCCCTAGCAGTTTAAGATCATGCAAAGCAGTGCTCTTGAGATGAAGAAACAGATCCTGCTACAAATCTTTGTAATTCTTCTAAGGAGGAAAAGAGGGAAATGGGAAACCTCTTGCCAAATCTGAGCAGGGATCTGTTCTCAGCATCTTATCTCAGGCTGTGATCACTGTGGCTAAAGGCCCTTCTCTTCCCAACTGCCAGGAGTAAGTACCCAGAAACACAATGGTTTCTTTTGGTCATTAACTGATGCAAACATGGATGCTGTACATGTTTATACAAGTCCACAGTTGGCCCAGTGCTAGTTTGTGCATCCATACCACATTTCTGCAATAACGCAGCAACAATTTACAGCCAACGATGAAAAACGCAGCTAGCAGATTTCAGTGTAATTACGTGGGCTTCCAACTTCAATGTTATGTGCCCGAGAAGTAGTTAAACAGCAATAGCATTTTCTCCCTTCTTTCATGGAAGGTGTGGAGTATTAAAAAAAAAAAAAAAAAAAAAAATCAGATAACAGAGCCTCAGTAAAGTAAAAAACCAGGAACAGCACTACATTTTTAGCTAGAGGACTCTTTAATAAGCTCAAATTCTGGAGTAATAAAAAAAAAAATAGTCAATGTTCCATTCTTTAATTTCTTTAAAAGTCATTTAGAACTGCTTTATACAAAATCCCAGTTTTAACCCCACGTGCAGATAATGCTGTTGACCTATAGCCAGGATTTATCCTGTCAGCTTTTGCTATACTACGTGTGTTCTGTATTACTTCCCCAAACTGCAAATACCTCTTTGCACTTAAGAAATGGCTCCTGGCAGTTGTCCAGCTTATTTCTATGTCTGTGCTCCATCAAAGCTCAATTACCCTGAAAATTTCAATAAATGTTACCAGGATGTCTGTCACAGTTCTTAGAGGACATGCAAGAAGATTGTTTTTTAAGTAATATTATTGCAATGAGAAAAAGTAGCTACATATAACAAAAGTTACATATTTTCCAGGGGTGGGGTAAGCAAAAAAAGATCCAGGGTAGGAAAATATATTAGAAGTGGAATTTTCAAGTGCATCCTATAATGAGAGTCATTGTTTTTCTGCATGTATTCTCTGTACTGATTTCTGAAAGTACTTACATTTTTGGGGTTGTTCACCAGCCACATTCTGGGTACTTTATAGTTCTACAAATCATTTTCTGTCCTATGAATGTTTAAGCAGAAAAAGGCTGAATGTGATACTAGCGCAGCTTATTATTAAAAACAAAACAACCCCCACCCCCC